>NW_018742999.1:0-36674 GCF_001683475.1 Chenopodium quinoa | reverse complement strand
TTTTTCAGGTTGCCATTGATGTCCAATATCGTCCTTGGGCCAGGATGACTGATCTACCTGAGGCCTTGCGTCTTTCTGCGCACCGCACCATTTTGGTTGGTACCGGACGCTTTGTCTGGTATTTGGGGGAGTGAGTCGTTCGTCAGCATAGTGGCGATCGTTTTGTGGTGCCCTCATCTCCACCAGAGTCGATGCTGGACTCACGCTTGATCAGAGAGTTGATCAACAGGGGAGAGCGCTATACTTTTCCATGGCAGGAGCTTGTACACATGGAGAGTGACTATGCGCGGGATTTTCTTCCCTCTCTGGCTCCTCCACCCCGTCTTTCCTGAGGTATGATTTCTTTTGAGGATCTTCTTTATTAATCTCTGTTTTAAATAGTCGAATAACTTGATTATTCGATCATATTTTCAGACGACTATTCACCCTGTGGGGAGGATCGAGATTCCTCCTCAGTCTGTTCTCTATCCAGGGCCGATTGTTATCACAGAGGACCATATTGCTGACGCGCCAGAGGGTTACAGACAGGCGCAGGAGTCTCTGCCCGAGGTCTTTGAGCCGGTGAGTTCTCTTGGATGCATTATTCATCCTTTTAACACTGTTTGTTACTGGCTTTCTTTGTTTTATCCTCAGCCTAACCGCCCGGAGATGATGGGACTCATGAAGCTGGTTGACGCCCTGAAGTATTGCATCATCAAGCTTCGGCGTGGTGCGAGTTGTTGGAGCTCTAGCGACGTTCTTGAGGTATCATTCATTTTTATTTCTACCATTTGTTTTATTTTGCATTGTTGACACCTTTTGGTTTTGTATCTTTCACGAGCAACAGAGGTCCCGCTCGCGCTCGAGGCACAGAGGCTCGGACGAGGAGGAGCTTGGTCGTGGTAGACGATCTCCTAAGATTCACCGACGTTTTTCATTCTCAGCGAGAGCCTCAGGTTACTCAGCCATTTCAGGAGGCTCAGTGGCAGCAGTCTCAGTCTTCTCAGCGCTTTCCGGGCCAGAGTCAGGGGCAGCGTTAGTTGTTTTTCACAGCCTCCACAGCCTGAGCTTGGGTCTATTTTGACTCCCTTGGATCCTGGTTTATTTTCAGCTCCATTGTCAGGGATTCCTCCACCAGTGTCGGGCTTGTTCTCAGTCCCGATTCCAGTGTCTTTGGGCCAGTCTACACCGTTTTCCGGCTGGACGGGTCCTGCCTTGAGCTTGACTACTGCTGGGGTTACAGGGACTAGTAGGGACACTACTCCCCGTACTCAGATGGTGGAGGGACTCTTCGGTTCGTCATTCCCATATGCGCAGGGTGGAGATGATACTGATTCTGGCTCTAGAGACTTTTGACCGAGGGTTTTTATTTGTACATACTATGATGACACTTGACATGTTTATTTATTACGACTCTTTTTTACATTATTCACAGTTTATGTATTTATTAATGTGTGTTAGTGTGTGTTTGAGACTCCTTGTGTGTGATTGTGTATTTATTAATGACGCGACGAAAAAAAAAACATAAGTGGAGTAATGGAGGGTACCGACCTTCCCCAAAAGAAAAAGAAAATAAAAAGATAAGAAAAATAAAATTACCTTCCCCAAAAGAAAATTAAAAGAAATAAAAAGACAAAAAATAAATAAAGTGATGAAGAAATAAAATCTTAAAGTGGTGAATAAATAAATAAATAAAATAAAGATAATAATAATAATAAGAATATAAAAAAAAGTGAGAATTTTATTAGAAATAAAACTCTCAGATAAACGGTGAAGATAAAATACTATAAAAAATCTGGATAGATACGGGAAAAGATGAAAAAAAAAAAAAACGCGTGAAGTACCGTGACACGGCACTGTGCACCGTGTCACGGTAGAACTTGCCGTGTCACGGCAAAAGTTCCCGTGACACGGTGGAACTTCCCTTGTCACGGGACGCATATTACTCAGCGGTTTGTTTTACGCGTATAAAAAGATAAATTCTGGGCAGTGTCGAGCGCTTTTGCTATAAAATAAGACCAGTTTATTCATGATATGCATAATTACGAAACACAAAATAATTTAGAATTTCATATTTCAATAATCATGTCTCAGAATTTTGATAATACATTGCGTGACTGGTCTTATTCTTTGACCAATGCTGAGAAAAGAGAGTTAGAATTATTTCATGTCAGGGGTTTGCTAGCCCTGCGACATGTAGCTATTGAACATGATTTTCTTAGGGCAACATTAGATTATTGGAGTCCAAAAAACGTACTGTTTCAAATTTGATTATGATGAAATCTGTCCCCTGCCGGAGGAATTTGGTGCAATCTTTGGATTTCCTGCTAGAAACCTTATTGCCATGCCTACCTTACGTGAATATTATTACCAAGATTTTGAACGCCATCTGAATCTAACAGATCCCGATTTAAATAGAATTGTTTGTGGTAATGAAGTAGACTTAGAAAAACTTGCTAATTTATATTTTAATCGCCCTATCTCTGAGTCTTATCATGTATATCGTAGAAGGGCATATATTTTTTGCATGTTTAGCAAGCTCTTATTTGCAAACGGTAGGGTAGGACATGCTTGTCTAGCGTCTGTGCTTGAACATGTCGAATCTGGAAGATCTTCCTATGCCGACGTGCCTTGGAGAGACATTTCGTGGCCTTGACGAGGCAAAAGCTGACCGGAAAGCCATCAGGAAGGGCTCTCTGGTACTACTGCAGGTAAAAATACGCTCCGAGTAGCCCCCGTTACACAAAACAGGCACCGTGTCACGGTGGGTGTCTGCCGTGACACGGCAAAACCTGCCGTGTCACGGGAATCTGCTTGATAATTTTTTAAATAATAATAGCACATTTATTTCAGCCTTAAAAATTAAAAATTACAATGACTTTTATTTTTTATTTATTTATCCGAGTCAAGGAGTCGGACGCAATGGAAGAACGAAAATAAAAACTCGAACAATGAATCCGCAAACGAATGCGCCACTATTCTAAAAATAAAACAGAAAACTGAAATTCCACCGTGTCACGGTGAAAGGGTCCCGTGAAACGGTACAAATTCCCGCGTCACGGCAATTTTACCTTTTTTTTTTTTTTTTGCCGACAAAAGGTGACGTGGCACGGGAACTTCTCCCGTCAGACGGGATAAAATCCCGTGTCACGGGAATTTCCCTTCCCCTTTTTTTTCGTTCAGGCCCACCGTGTCACAGTACCGAGACACGGTGGGATGTTCCGTGTCGCGGCAATTTCCTTCTTTTTTTTTTTTTTTTGGCCGTGACGCAATGCTGAACCGACGCGCATATTTGATCAACAGAGGGAGGATTTTTTTATTTTAAAGTAGCCGGGCCCCCTTGAGGGGTTGCCTACGTATCCTAAAAAAGGAATCAGGCCAAACGTAGCTCTATTGGGTCATGAACCCATGTGACTAGGCATAGAATTTCTTGAGTTGATCCAAGTTGGTTAAATTATGGAAGTCGTTACCGTCCATGTCTACCAATTGTGCCGCTCCGCCAGACCGGATGGCTTTAACAATGTACGGGCCTGACCAGTTCGGTCTGAATTTTCCTCTTGGATCTAACACATTTTTACGAAGTGCCTTAAGCACTAGGTCACCCTCTTTGATATTTCTGGTCTTGACTTTTTTATTAAAATGTCGTGCCATACGCTGTTGGTAGGTTTGGACATGATGCAAAGCTGCCAAGCGTTTTTCATCAAGTAAGACCAGTTCATCGTATCTTGCTCTAATCCAGTCGACTTCATCTAGTTGGCTTTCCAATGCGATTCGAAGAGAAGGGATTTCGAGTTCGATTGGTTGTACAGCTTCAACTCCATAGACCAAAGAGAAAGGGGTAGCCCCCGTTGATGTCACGAACAGAGGTTCGATAACCCCAAAGGGCGAAATGTAGCTTACTTGGCCAATCTTTGTAATTTTCTATCATCTTTTCGATGATAGTCTTCACATTTTTGTTTGGCCGATTCGACTGCACCATTTGTTTCTTGGTCTGTAAGGTGATGATCTGTGATGCTTGATATGATATTTATGTAATAATTCCGCGCATTCGGCTTGAAAATGTGTTCCATTATCACTGATCATCTCATGAGGTACCCCATAGCGGCATATGATATTTTTCTCAATGAATTGAGCTACGTGTTTTTGCCGTCAGCTTGGCATATGAGGCAGCCTCGACCCATTTGGTGAAGTAGTCGATTGCTACGAGAATGAATTCATGCCCCCCTTGTCCTGGTGGTGTTATTTTTCCAATGATGTCAATGCCCCAAGTGGAGAAAGGTCATGGAGAAGTATACGTGTAGAGAAGCGAAGGTGGAACATGCTGTAAGTTTACATAGACTTGACACTTTCATACGTTTCTTGACGTATTCGTGACAATCTCTCTCCATAGTAGTCCAATAGTAAACCTTGTCGTTGAATCTTTTGGACTAACATCTTTGCATTCATGTGTGTTCCACATATACCAGCATGAAGGTTTTCCATGGTTTTATGTGCTTCTTTCTTGGCTATGCATAAGAGATTTCTTCCCATTGCAGTTCTCTTGTGGAGTTCTCCCCTGATGAGCACATTACTGTGAGGCCACGAGCCTCAAAGCACGGCGTGCCCTTTTATCAATATTAGGAGGGTATTCTCCTCTTGTCACATAATTAAGGATGTCCGTATACCATGGCTCTTCATCTTCTTCTTGTGGTTCTTGTTCATCGTCAAGTGCAATGAACATAAGCCGGCTCATATCTTCTTTCTATGGTCAGTGGCATTCTGATTGTATCAGTTGGAATTCGCACCATTGATGCTAATTTAGCTAGTGCGTCGGCGAATTGGTTTTCTTCTCTTGGCAAATACGTATACTCCACTTCATCTAGTTGCTCCGTGAGAGTTTCTAAATGAACTTGATACGTAGCGAGACTTTCACTTCTCACTTTCCATCTCTTGGAGATTTGGTTAATGATTAGTGAAGAATCACCGTAGATTCTGAGTTTCTTAATTCCAAGGCGACAGCTGTTTCTAACCCCAAAATGCATACTTCATATTCTGCGGCATTGTTGGTGACATCAAAAGTCGAGCTTCATGGAAATTGGGATGTGCTCTTCATTGGGTGATACGAGCAAGACTCCTACACCACATCCCTTTTGGTTTGAAGCTCCATCGAAAATAGAGCGTCCAGCTATCATCTTCGGTCATGAGTAAATCTTCGTCAGGGAAATCGTACTCATCTTCTTCTTTTTCAGCTTCTTCTAGCGGAAAGTCTGCTAAGAAGTCAGAAACTGCAGAACCTTTGATGGATTTTTGTGGCATAAATCTCAAGTCAAATTGAGCCAGATTGACTATCCACCTTGATAATCTGCCGTTGAGCGTTGCTTTCTCGAACAAGTATTTGAGAGGGTCCATCTTGGACACGACATGCACTGTATGAGTGAGCATGTAATGTCTTAGTTTCTGTGCGGCCCATACAAGTGCGAGACACAACTTCTCAAGTGGTGTGTATCGCGTCTCATATCCTTGAAGTTTCTTGCTCAAGTAATAGATTGCATTCTCCTTGCTTTCGATTTCTTGTGCTAGCATTGCCCCCATTTTTCTCTTGTGACCATAAGGTAGAGTCGAAGAGGAAAGTCAGGTATTGCTGCGCTAGCACGGTGGGTTTGCCAAATACTCTTTGATTTTGTCGAAAGCCTTTTGCAATCATCATCCCATGTGACTGGGACATTCTTCTTAAGCTTCTTGAATATAGGTTCACATATCGCTGTGAGCTTTGATATGAACCTACTTATATACTGCAACCTTCCAATGAAGCCTCGATTCTCCTTCTCATTTTTGGGTGGTGGCATGGCCATGATCGCTTTTACTTTCGAAGGATCTATTTCAATCCATCGAGAACTGATCACGTATCCAAGTAATTTTCCTGACGTGACTCCGAATGCACATTTTGCTGGATTTAATCACATGTTGTACTTGCGGAGTCTTTCAAAGAACTTGCGAAGGGCAATAATATGGCCTGGGCGATCTTTAGACTTAACGATCATATCATCGACATAGACCTCCACCTCTTTGTGCATCATGTCATGTAACAATGCTGTAGCTGCTCTTTGGTAGGTGGCACCCGCGTTTTTTCAACCCGAATGGCATTACCGTATAGCAATATGTACCCCATTGCATGATGAATGTGGTTTTCTCCATGTCTTCTTCGGCCATCAATACCTGATTATGTCTGGCGTAAGCATCCATGAATGACAAGAGTGCATGGTTTGCTGTATTATCGACCAGAATGTCAATGTGAGGTAGAGGGAACCCATCTTTTCGGCTTGCTTTATTGAGATCCCGGTAATCAACACACATTCTGACCCTTCCATCCTTCTTTGGAACTGGAACCACATTTGCTATCCATTCCGGATACTTGGATACTCTGATGAAACCTGCGGCCAATTGCTTCCTGATTTCTTCCTTGATTTTGAGAGCCACATCTGGTTTCATTCGGCGCAGCTTTTGTTTGACAGGCTTCATACCTGGAATGAGTGGTATTGTATGCTGAGCTATATCCCTGTCAATTCCTGGCATATCTTGGTATGACCAAGCAAAATACTTCAACAAATTCACTAAGCAAGTTAATTAGCTCTTTACGTTCATCTTGACTTAGTGTTAATCCAATTTTTACTTCTTTAACAGTCGTATCATTGGAAATGTTAACTGTTTCTGTATCTTCAATAACTGCTGTTTTATTTTCGTTGTTCTTCCATTGCTTTTATTATTTCTTTGTCATTTTTATCATTAGCAAAGCAATATTGATCAGGGCTAGGGGAATGGCACGCATCGTAAGCAAAGGTACTCATTTTATTGAATTCACTGGCTAATACATCAAGAGAGGCAAGGTCGGCTGCGACCTCACCAGAATTATTAGGACTAGAAAGAGAGGACTCAACAAGAGACTTAGGGTTGAACTCTATAGCAGAAAGAGGGTCGGCCTCAGACTCTAAGGACTCGTCTACAGACTTAGACTCAGACTCGGACTCGACCCAGACGACTCAGACTCATCAAACATAGACCCTCGCCAGCGGTTATTTCCAACTTCTCTCCACACGGCGTAGTGATCCTCAATGTCTTGCGCCATCCTCTTGAAATGTTGTCAGCTTGGTTGATTAACTCGGAGGGTCAAAATCCTTGTTCGCTATGACAGCTTGAACGAGCTCGGAGTTATCATTGCGGACCGTCTTGGGCTCATTTTCTCCATTCCAAAAAGAAGGTTGATTCGTAGATCATCAGAGTTCAGGCTAGCTGGCTTCTCGGTTGTGAAGAGCTCTTCGTCTTCGTCAACGAAGTCACAATCGAGGAACACCTCGAATCTTGGTTCACGGATCCCATCATGGACGAATGGCTCAGGGAATTCATAGCATGGGAAGTCTTCCCCTTCTTTGATGTACTGGCCAATGAGGGTGAACGGATACGGATCCATGGCCATTTCCGTCTTCGTGATTTCGAGCGTTATTGCGAGCCTTAATCTTCAATGCAACTCGTTTCAGATCTTCTTTTGTTGGCTTGAATCCCAAGCCGAAAGTATCCTTCTTGAGCGCACCAAGATGGCCCCAAGATTCAGCCATTTTCTTCTTGAGTCCAAGGGTCATTCCAAGGAAATGACCTTGCTTCTTCAGAATGGCATTGATACTGGTGTTTGAATAGGATCGAAGTCAAGATGGCACTTTTCCTCCTCTTCGATCACGAGAACATCATCTAGTGAAAACCCCCAAAGATCTTCATCTTCTTCGTCATGTTCAACATGGACGATAGGAGTATCAATAACTTGAATGCACATAGGAGAAGCATCGATAGTAATCGGAACCCTCCAACTATGGCTTTCACTTTCTGGTGAAGCGATGACGGAATTGCCTTAAGCTCATGAAGCCAAGGCGTCCTAACAACAGATTGAAAGAGGCCTTAATGTCCACCACCTGAAATTTGGTGCGACGTTCAATGGCCCCAGTAGTTATATTCAGTATGATAGTACCCACGGCTTGACGGCGAGTATTATCATAAGCGCGAATCCCTTGAGTGGAAGGAGTCAATTCTTCATTCTTTATGCCCAACTTCTTTGTAGTACGGAGTGGGCACACATTGATTACAGAGCCATTATCAACTAGGCTCATGGGATCATTCATCTGCCTACACACCACAGTGAGGTGTAAGGCCTTATTATGTTGACCCCCTTCCGGGGGCAGATCTTTATCAGAAAACGAAATCAGATTGCTAATACTTGGCAACTCAGTAGTGAGAAAGTTGACCAGTCCTTGAGGAGTCATGTCATCATCAACTCCTATCTTCACCAGAGCATTCATCACAGCCTTTCGATGCTCGTGGGAAGTGGCCAAAAGCTTCCATACATTCATCTCCACCTTGGTCTTCTGCAGTTGTTTGACCACATCGCTGTTCACAGGATCGATGGGATCAACTATCGAATGTGATTGTGGTGGAGGTGGAGGTGGAGTAGGTTGTTGCAACCGTCCACTTCTAGTGAGAACCTTGACCTCAAAGTCCCCCCAAACGTCTTCACTGGTTCCAAGAGATGAATAGGCTATATCCTTGAGATAGACGTCTTCATCATCACTATCCCAAATTCCATTCACTTCTTCAGTACTTGAGATAAATACAACTTCCGGTAGAGGTTCATTCACAGGTTGAATGAGTATCGACGGATCAAAGGAGACTTCATCTCCCATGATAGCCAAAGCATCAGAAAGAGGACCTGTTTGAATGTTAGGCTTCTTGCCCCCTGGAGAACAGGAAGTTGATTAGCATCGATCAGATCTTGGATTGCATCCTTCAGCCTCCAACACTTCTCAGTATTATGACCCTTGCCTTGATGAAACTTGCAATAAGCATTGGGGTCATAGCTAGCGTTCCTATTCTCTGGCCGAGGTTCTGGAAATGGTCCGATTGGCATAATCAGTCCTTGACCATGCAAACGGTCATAAGCAGCATCATAAGTCATTCCCAAAGGCGTGTAAACCCTCCTTTGCCTTTGGAATCTTTGAGGAGGAGCATTAAGGGCCAGCACATCATTGATATTGATATTGTTGGTAGCATTATTGGGCTTAGAAGACGAAGAAGAAGAGTGTCGTTCTTCTTGTTTTTCCTAGTGATGTTGTTATTGTTGCTACCAACAGACTTCATCAGTTCATCTTCGATATTGATTTCAATATCGTATACAGCGTCAAAGGTACTCAGAAGCAGAAACTTCAAGTGTTGCTTGTACTTATGAGTCAGATTGGCAATGAACAAGCGAACCATTTCTTTCTCCTTGGGGGATCCACCAGGAGCGCAGCTGTTTCCCTCCACCTGCTTAAGTAAGTGGTGAAGCCTTCATTCTCTTTCTTTTTGAGAATGGAGAGTTCACGTTCAGAAGTCTTGGCCTGGATGTTACACTTGTAACGATTCATGAAGCTTTCAGCAACATCCTCCCAGGTCGCGACATGTTTGGATTCCAATGAATAGAACCACTGTTGACAGGCATGCTCTAAGGAAAGAGGGAACACCGTAGGGAAGAGTGTCACATCTACTCCCTTAAGAGCCATAGTTGCAGAAAAAGCCTTCAAAATGGAAAAGCAGATTATCAGTAGGCTTGAATTTGGGAATGTCAGCAGTGGAAAACTTCTCAGGAAGCTTCTCTCTTATGGACGAAGAGGTGACAGGTTGTTCCACATAAGTGAACTCTTCAGAGATCTTGCTCATCTGTTCCTTAATCTTGTCCATTGCAGCAGTAGTGACATTGTTTTGATTGTCCTGTTCTACAGTACTGACTCTAGTGGTGAGTGTCTGCATCATGTCAGACAATCTTTCAATTGTCCTATTGAGGTTCTCGATGTCTTCCTTAGTGGCCATTGGTTGAAAGTAGACTGGAGATGGATTTTGTGGAGATGATTGAGGTGGTTTCCTTGTACGCCTCTTTGGTATAAGAGGTTGTTGAGGTATGGACTCGAACCGTAACAATCTACCCCTGCTTCTTGACCAAGTGCTGTGACACCGAAACTACACACCTTTAATGACCAAACTTAACCTTAACCCATCCGGATAAAAAAAAAGAAAAAAAAAAGAAGAATTTTTTTTTTTATAAAAAAAAAATCTATGGTTTTGAAATTCTTTTTTTTTTAAAAAAAAAAACCATATGGGAGGATACCATATGGGAGGATACCATCCGACTTACTCCGAAAAAAAAACGACACAAAAACGAGACTTCCCTAAAATACGGTCAAAAAGTGGTGCACGACTTAAAGAAAAAAGTGTGTGAACGCGATATGTGAGTGACTAAGTGAGGTTATAGACGCGTGTTTTGACCGTATAACTAGACACGACACAAAACTGGACACAACATTCGCACAAAAATCGAAAAAAAAAGACTGACAGAACACTTTCCTAGGCACCGTGTCACGGTGAAGACTGTCGTGACACGGTGCAGTCTATCGTCAGACGGTAGATAGTCCCGTGTCACGACACTGTTCACCGTGGCGCGGCAGAACATGCCGTGACACGGTGCGCAGTTCCAGGTCAGTTTTGTGATTTTTCCAGATTTTAACCGATTTTAGGTTCGTACTAATTACTATGTGAGAATAAAAACCCTCGGTCATGGGTTAAACAAAAGAGCAAACACATGAAGGTTAGCACCAAGCAGCCACATAGCATTTAGGCACGATGATTGTAAAAAAAGTTCGCAACCTAGAGTCAAGATCTATGTTCAACTATTGGTCAAGCTTTGGGTGTCAAATTAATCACAGGAATATTTTTTTCAAGAATCTTTCAAGTCTCATCCACTCATCTTAATTAAATACCGATCACTCAAATCGATAAATAATTAAGAATCCTCCCCAGTGGAGTCGCCAAATTGTAGGCGTCGTTTGAAGTGCGCCTACGTTAAAAGCATGTGTGAATATGCTTGGCACTCATAGGAAGTGGAAACTGACATAATACGATTAGGGACAAGGAAAGTAGGGAGCCGCCAACAAGTTTTTAAGGAACTTGTAAACCGTTCACGGGTCATAAAAAGGCAACCACGAATAAGGGACAACAAAGGCAACAACGATTGACCCGTGAAGGTTACACCACATTCATAATCCATGAGATTACTAACTCCATATGGTTCGGAACCACGAAAGGAGGATCGGGATGATGGTACGAAGTGAGTCATGGAGTCACATTCGCCCGTATTGGCCTCTACTCGATTCTTATATTGAAAAGCATTCCTGTGATCCCAAAGGCATACAAACAAAATATTCAATTTGCTCAAAACTATTATTTAACTAAATTGGTTTAAGATTAATGCACACATAATTCTAAAAATATTGGTGATCACTTCAATTAATAATAAGATTAAAAGGATCCTAAACCGGTTGTCCAAATTATCTTATTAGGCGTGATTTTCAATTACATATTCCCTTTAAACATGCAATACGGTGATCAATAATAGAATAACATTAATATTAAAACCAGATTAATCACAATTCCAACAACATAAAATCGTTAGAAAAATAATAAAAATAAAAGGAGCATGATCTTTACTTTGATTCTGTTTGTTTGCAACTACAAAATAATAAACGAGTTAGTAACTTCAAGGAAATAAATAAACAATAATTAAATTAAATAAAGTTGATTTTGGGGCCAAAACCCTCACACAGTTCTACCTTTCACGCCTTGGCTTAAGGACAGAACCTCGAGTAAAATATGGACTCCTTTGAGTGCTTGAAGAAGGAATTTTGAAGTGAAAAGGGTAGACTAGTGTTTAGGCTAAAGCATAGAAGAGAGAAAATAAAATAATAGAATTACTCTGTGCCCCGTTCATCAGAAATGAGGGGTTATTTATAAGGAAAAATGTGCTGAGGGAGCACACGGAACCCTAAAATGATAAAAACCCTAAAAAAGTATCCCGTGACACGGTCAAACTGTACCGTGACACGGGAAGCCCCACCGTCAGACGGTACACATTCCCGTAACACGGTACACTTTTGGTGTGACGCGGGAAATTTTCAGAAAACGGGATAGAAAACGCATCAAGGGTTTACGCGGAAAAGACACAGAATGTCCCGTGTCACAGAAAACCTCCCGTGTCACAGGAAATCCCACCGTCAGACGGGAAGGATTCCCGTGACACGGTGGCAGTCTGCCGTGGCGCGGGAATTTCCAGTCCATTTTCCGTCTAAATACATTTTTAACCCTAATTTCCTTCGGCTTTTTTAAGTGTCGATTGATAATTTCGGGCCTTTTTCTGACTTTTATTATTCGGGCTTAAAATAAGAAAATAATTAAATAAAAAAAATAAAAGGTTTGGGCCAAAAATAAATAATAAAACAATAAAATAAAAAAGGTTTGGGCTGAAAATTAATTAATAAGTTTAGGTTGAAATTAAAACTATGCTTTTACCAAACATCAAGACTAATCCATGGATTGTTCAAAAATATGAATTTAATAAAAATACTATTTTTTAAGCACTCTCGGGATTAAATACTGAACCCGACCAATAGTGGCGGTGAAAGGTTGTTCATCATCGGGTTTGGTTTTGGGGAGTTTATTTTTAGGTGTCTACAGTTACCTAAAAGGTTTGTAGGTGTAGAGGCAATCCTAGAGCGCGGTTGTACGATGAACCGTAGGCGTTGGGCGGTGGTTGGAACGTGCGGCGGCGGGCGGCTGCAGTAAATTTCCGTTTGTCGAAGAGAGAGAGAAGAGTGATGTTACTGTTGTGGGATCCAGCCCATTTAAGTATTTCAGCAAAATAGACCAGTCTAAATTAGGGATGTCAATGGGGCAGGGCGGGGCGGATGTTGGCCTTCCCATCCCCATCCCCACCTAATATTTTCATCCCTATCCCCATCCCCATCCTCGCAGCGGGTCCAATTTTCATCCCATCCCCGCCCCACCGGGTACAACTCCAAAACCATCCCCGCCCCACCCCCCACTTGGATATCCATCCCCACCTAATCCCCACCAAAGACCCGCCTTAGCTAATCCCCACCCAAGGTCTACCTAATATCCGTATCTCAAATACACAATCTTACATAATTAATACGAATTATAAAATAAAACATTATATACACATTTTTGTGTTATAATATAAGTGTCGTACAAAGTATTATAATTAATATTGTATTTCATGTAATTATTTTATAAATATAATAAAAGTATGTAACTTTGCTTTAAAAGATATATAGATGTGAGTATGAGGTGGGGATGGGGCGGGTATGAAGTGGGGCGGGTGTGGCGGGGCGGGGATGGGCGGGTACAACTTAAAATCCACCCCCGCCCCATCACCCATGGCGGGTATGGTTTTTATCCCCATCCCCGCCCCACCACCCGCCAAACCGAGACCCATCCCCGCCCCATTGGGCGGGGATGGGGTGGGTCTCCTACTTGACCCGCCCCACTGACATCCCTAGTCTAAATATAGGCCCAACCTGGCTCGTTTTAGAATGCTTAGGCCCTAGCCTAATCCAACACACAATCAATTAAGGTTGGCAGTCCCTGGCCCGACCCGACAACCCGACCTGAACCCAACCCAAAGTTACTAAGAGAAACCCAAACTCAACCCAGACCAAACAACCCAAATTAAACCCAATTTGACCCAAATTTCATATATCGTAATAATTTTAAATTTTACACTATTTTTGATGGTTTCTAAGCACAACCCAAAATCTAACCCAAACCCGACCTGTTAACCCAAATTGCCACCCATCCAATCAACTAAATAGAACTTCTTGTAAAAGAAAAAAAAACTAATTTTAGACCTGGCAAACGGGTCGTTCGGGTAGGGTTCAGGTCGATTTAGTAAATATTCAGGTCGGGTCGGGCCAATTTGGGTTTTGATTCATCACTTCGAATCGAGTCAGTTTGGGTAGTATTGATTAATTTACTGAAGAGGGTATGGTATCTTGGTTATGTAAGTTTGATGATTAATGTATATTATTATCTTACAAGTATTTTAAAATTACGAGCAAAATGTTATAAGTAATAAGGAAATATCTAAACGGAAAATATGCGAATATGCGTAACAAAGCTAATTATACTACTTAACTACATCAATCAACCATAGCAAGAGAGTTGATACATAGTCAATTTAAAATGTTGTAGCACCACTTCTACATACGTACCTAATACCTAAGACCACATCACCATAAATTACGCAACTAAATCTAAATAAACTACACGCGATGCTTCTCCTAAACTACCCTAACGAACTACACACATCGAATAATTTTTTTTTTAAGAACACACATCGAATATTTAAAACAACAAGTTAACCAAATGACCCATGATAGTATTTATGATACCATCAACCACAGTAGATGGTATTTTAAGCAACCGGGTAGATACCATCAAGACAGTTGATGGTATTTTCATTAAGGTGCTAACAAGACTAAGGTTCTTACTGTAACGATACCAGCTGAATCAGGAAAACCGTACGGCGTCATATCTCTTCACTTACCATCCATGTATGTCGTGTCTGTGGTGGTGTACTTCGAGTCAAAACTTAAATCCATATCCCAAAAGATCCGGTCCGCAAGGTTCTTCCCCACCAAATCCATTTGGTTCTTGTAATCTTCATGGTGGAGATCGGTCATGTATGTATTGGTCAGTAAAATATCCATAGTTTCCATAACATCTAACCCGTTCGCCTCCATCATCATGTTTTTTGAAAGTGAGGAAGTTTTCTTCGTCGTCTTGAAGCTCTTACCTCAAATTCTCGTGGGAGAAGTTCACCCACTCACATGTGATGTTGATCTTCTCGGCATTGTGAAGACCCACTCCATTTTCTCCAGAAAACTTGTGACCTAAAATAATACTACCCCATTTCCCCGACTCCGGCACATTCTTCTCAAGTTGTTCATGAACATCTTCCAACCAAGCTTCTAATGGCTTAAACAAGGCAAAGAATTTTCCCATCCAATAGTATGCACGTTTGTTTTGCATGCATTTTGGCAAGATTTTTTTCAACCTCACCACATCAAAAATAAAAGCCATTTTTGAAGACATCTAGTAGGAAAAATAAGAAGCAATATGAATCCTTTTTTAACTCTCTTGGTGGCCCTAGTTGTAGTAGTGTTAAGTAAGGATAATCGGGATGAAACCTTAATCTGCATATAGCACCCGAACCTTTACCACTATAAACGGCAAGTTGAAATGGCCAAATTAGACTCTTTGATCGTTTCTCGAGAGCAATTGCACTTATGGAATCCTTCACATCCCTTTCTCCGAGTTCTTCAAGTTCCTTGCATATATCAAAGTCTTCCATTTTCGCTTTTCACTTTTCGGCGTATATGCATCGACAGGTCATGCTTCTTTTGGTTCTTTTGTGGGAAGAGGAAGAGGCACTATGATTTTTGAGTTTGTTTTCCATATGGAAATATGTAATTTGTAAAAAAATTAGCAAAAGCAAGTTTGTTCCTTGGGAGTTACTTGAAGCTTTGAGAATGTTGTTTTATTTAGGGTTGCAAGTACAATCCTTAGGTAGAATGAATGAGAATGAATTTAATCATAGGCACTTTGGTTAACTTCAAGTTGGTGGTACGCTATTAATGTTATGTACGGAAATGGGTGATCTGGGTACCAGTTGTTGTCATACTAGGATAGGGATAACACCAACTAACATCTTAACTATACCATCTTAAGTGTACTAGGATATTATGTCGGTTTTAATTTTCCCCAAGTTAGTGTTCATAATTGTACCAACATAACTCCTATTTGGCGGCTACAGACCCACAAATGCATTAACAATGCAATTGTATGTATTTATTGTTTTAAGGAAAAGCAATCCTCACTTTAAGTCTTCATTTAATGGAACCAGTTGTGGAGCTAGAAAATTCAAACCGGGGGGACAAATGAACGTCACATAGTCTGACAAAAAATATTGGAAAACAATTCAATACTTAAATATTTTAGTTAAATATTAAGGTTTTAAAAAATCCAAAATACTTATCAAGGAAATCTAACTTCACATACTAGTTATTCCTCCTTCGATGGTACATTATTAGTACTACTTCTGTTTTATATTATTTGCAACCATTTTTCACTCACATTTTAGGCAAATTATTGCAAATAATATGAAACAGAGGTAGTATTTGTATAGTGACGAATCTAAAATTATTAACTTAAGGATTTTTGACGAATTCAAACATAAGATAATATAGGTAATTAAATACACTTATCATGATTCATTTTATTTAATAAATAAAACAATCATGATTCGCTATTACATCTATAATTTATTGTTTATACTTAAAAATAATGAAAAGCAAATTGTTTTAGACATATACAAAAAATTAAAGAAATAAAAAAAAAAGTAAGGTAAAATGATTTAACAAAAAGGTAAAATGCTGAAAAAAGGGTAAAAAATCCTTAAACCCAAAAAAAATAATAAAATGCTGCATGTAGGGGGGTTTGATCCCGTGTTGACAAGCTATAGTAGTATGGGCTTTACCACTGCATCAACTAAGCTTCTGTTGATAACATTGCGCAAGAAATAGGATTTATATGTTATTAAAACTGATTTTTTTTTTTTTAAAAAAAAAAAAAAAAAAAAAAAAAAAAAAAAAAAAAGTGGGGGGACAGCTGTCTCCCCTTGTTCCGGGCTGGCTCCGCCCCTGGATGGAACTACTTCGAATATGTTGCTTTTAATACCATCAACATTTAATGTATGAGGATATATAAATGACTTTATTTATTTGGAAATTCAAATGGAATTTGAAATTAGTAAATAAAAATATTCGTGAGATACATGTTATTCTTAATTACCATTTTTTAGAATAATGATAGTTGAAATTTGAACTACACAATCAACTAATATACCATCCAACCCTAGGTTGGTATTTTTGTTGCATACTATCCAAGGATGTAAATGGTAAACAACTATAACATGTCACTACTAACATACTGTAAAATGAAAAATATAAGTACAGCACCACAATGTCATTAATCAATTATTATTCATTGAAACATTAGAATGAGGAATGTGCATATGCGTTTACGTATGATGTATGGTCGTGTTTGGCACATATCCAAGGTTGACATAATGGCGACCCCCAAAATGCAGTTAACCGTGATACATATTGTTGGTGAAGTAACCAACTGCATCGGTTTAATTTGCTGACTCATATGAATCCCTCTAGCTAGTACCCTTTTGTTAACCCTTGAAGGCCCACTCCCACTTCCGGTATACACCGAAGGCTCGCTAGCATAAAATCCATGGTTCACCTACAAACATATGGTAATTCTTTTTTGGTATAACACAACGCAAAATTTAGAGACCATCATATTACATGACAATATACTTGACTATTGTTATGGTTTTGGCGGTGTAACATGTCCCCCCTAAAATTAGAAATGGGATTATGATGATCAGCTAAAAACATTTGGGAAACGAACCTGCACATAATAATTTGTCGTGTACAATTATTAATTAAGAATCAAGTACAAGTGTGACCTAACATCAGAAACTAAAATCACAAAACCTTACTTGTTGTTAAAACTCCAAAGGATGTTGCATGAACTCAGAGGGATGTTGGATAGAACCATGAGCATAATCTAAATCTTTGTCATCCCCTCGGCCTGTTTCTTCTTACCACATGTCTTCGGAACCTTGGCCCTCGCCTTTTCTACAGGGGAAACAAACCGTGTCACTCGAGGTCTCCCCTTCTTATTATTACCCCGAGGTTCAGGATCTTTGACACATGTAGAATTTGGTGTGTCTACGGAACCTGCAACACTAGCTTTATTAACATAGCTTGGGGTTTTGGGCATTGGAGGTGTAGCATGTTTCACTGCCTCAAGATCACAACTAGCCTTTCATCACCACCAGAATCTTGGCCTGACTCTTCTGCCACCACACATAGTTCATCAACCTTTATGCTCATTAGCTGAATCAAGTCCATCAAGGCTTCAACAGCTTTATCCAATGATGAAGCACGCAGTACAACAGGTGGTTTGGTTTAGCAATGAACCTATTAATTAAGAGTTAGGATTAAAATGAACATAGGTTAATCCGTTTCAAGAGTGTTTCTCTAGCTTTGTTATACTAGCGTTAGCGTTGAGTTCGGGACGAACTCCTTTTTTTAAGGGTAATAGTATGTAATACTCCTAATATCTCTATATATTATATAAATAAAAGTTTGGTTTATTGTTACTTTCTCTCAAATTTACAAGTAAGTTATTTTTTATATTTTAAGTTTCGAGGACGAAACTTGTTTTAAATAGGGTATATTGTAATACCCTAAAGTTTTCTATTTTAAGTTTTGAGGACGAAACTTGTTTTAAAGAGAGTAGATTGTAATACTCGTATATTTTACGATTTTTTAATTCCTATTTTATGTCTAATAGAACTCTTGCATGCGAACTATAAATTATCTTAAACCCTAATAAAATTATTGTATTTTAGAAAGAAAAAAAAAACGAAAAAAAAAGGGGGAGCAGCCGTTTTTGTTTCTTGTGCGTGGGATTTGTTAACCAAAACCAAAATTGATTTTTGTAAAAAGTTTATATTTGATTCTTCTTCATTAATTTTTGTTTTATTCTCTAATATCCATCATCATATATTCATATGTATTGATTGCATTATAAGATTAATAGAGAAGGTGCACAATATATTTGGGAAATCAAAGCCGTGAACTGCAAGATTGCCAACTTATTTCGTCCCTTATATCGTACTTCATATATGATAGTTTTATTGCAATTCATTAAAAGGTAATCACACAACCTTAATTAATTTTGGATTTATTTGATTATAAATTGTTAGTATTAATTGTACTTCGTATTTTTATGTGTAAATTTTATAATTTGTGAATTATATATGATCATGATTTATATATATACATGATTAGTGTGTGGTATAATATGATTCTAATTGTCGTATTATTTTTATTTTATATGATTTATTGTGTTATTTTTCTAGGGTTTTAATGTTGTTTCTATAGGGATTATTGTTTTATTGAGGTTTTAGGGTTATTGATGCAACGTATTATTTTTGGGTTGTGAGTTAATTAATTTTGGGTACTAGTATTGCCCTATAAGAATTGAGATATACCATGATTGAATTGAGTTTGAATTGTTATGTAATTTGGGAACATGTGCCATGATTGAGATATTATCTATTACATTGTGAATGGTTATTTGATCGACGTATGAGATCAAAAGGTTGAGAATGATTATTTTAATCTTGGTTTGAGGCTCGGTGTTTATTACCTTAGTCTTTGGCATATTGGTAAGAGGATGATAATTTTAAGTTAATAATGAGGCACAAACTTTAATTTATACTACCTCCGTTTCATAAAATCTGCAACAAAGTGGGTTGTACGATTCCCAAGGCAAAATTTCTGAAGCAAAGATTAGCAAATAAAGGGGAATTTGATTAATTGGATAAGAGAGAAAGTAACCCCACCACAACCACCCAAAACCCAAACCCAGCCCCAGCCACCAAACTCGCACCACCAACACCACCAGTCCCCCTACACCACCAGATCACCAACACCACCGACAAACAAAGCCCTACCTCACCACCATCAATCTACTCGCACCACCACCCAAAACCCATCCAACCAACTCGCATCACCACCCAAAACCCATCCAATCAAGTCACACCACCACCAAAAAACCCACCCAACCACCAACGAACCAAAACCCCAACTCACCACCAAATAACAAAAACCCCCACTTACCACCACCAACAAATCTACCCAAATCAAATCGCGCGACCACTCGACCACCTTAATTACCACCTCCAACAAACCAAAACCCCAACAAACAACCACTATTTTAGATCTGAACCAAGGAAACAAATCAAAATATTGAAATCAGGCGGTGGCGGCGACGAACAGGCGAGGGTCGATGGTACGGTGCATACGAGAAAAGAGAGAACACAGAGAAGAGATGGTGCAGTGGATCTCAGTTGTGATCGTGGTGCGTCGGTGGTGCGGTGGTGGATATGAGTGGTGGTGGTGGACTAGTGGTGCATTAGTTGTGAGAGAAGAGAGAACAAGGCTGGTGCTGGTGGTGGTTGACAGAGAGGAGAGAGAAAAAATGGTGATGTTGGTGGTGGATATGGTTGTGAAGGAGGAGAGAGAATGTGGGTTAGAGTTTTAATTATGGATAAATTAATTTGGGTTAAAAGGTTTAATATGTTGTTTGATGCAATTAAGTAAAATTTAGTAAGGGTATTCTGGTAATTTTATATAAAAAAATTTACTAAAAGAGGAAACTTTTAGTTTGTTGCACATAATGTGTAGTTTCCGTTTTAGGAAATTGTTGCAGATTTTATGAAACGGAGGTAGTATATATTTTTCTATGGTCCCCCTACAGTGGGATTGACCCATATGTGGTCTGGTTTAAGGTGTTTTTCTGGCTATTGAGAGTATTCAAGTTTTTATACTTGTTGGTTTATTATTCGAATTACCCATGTCCAAGGCTAGGTATAGAACAAAGAGAATGACACTTATGGGATGGAGATTTGAGTGAAGAATTGTATTTTAATTTGAGGTTGAGTTGACAAAAGTTATTTTCAGAGTACAATGTGTAATGTAGTTTTGAACTACATTGTTTTCTTGATCTAGAAATGTTAATTGTTATATTATTCTCTGTATCTTGGTAAGTGGTGATTACATGTGTGTTATTTTGATGTGCTATTTGTGTTTGTGGCCATGTCTTTTTCTTATGGTGGCCCTGCGATGATCTATTTTGGAATTTGTCCTTGATGGTGAGCAGTCAAGTTTGTCTAAACAGGTTGATCAAGTGATCGTAGCTAAAGGAGCTCAAGTGTGATGATTAGTTTGTTATAACAAGTTTGTAAAGTTGTATAAATAGCTCACCTAGATTTATTGAGCTGTACAGTTGGGATTTTGTAAGTCTTAATACTTGACAGGTGTAGACACCTAAAAATGTCTCCCCAAAACCAAACCCGATGATGAACAACCTTTCACCGCCATTATTGGTCGGGTCGAGTATTTAATCTTTGGAGTGCTTAAATCCATATTTCCATTCAATACATTTCATAAACCAATCCATCTCATAACTCAATTCCCTAAACCATAACTTGTTTTCCTCTTTTCGTGTCCACATCACAAAACCGAGAGAAACTGATTTTGTGGCCTAATAATTTTGATAAAATTATTATTTTTTTGTATAGGCCTTGAAATAAGCTTTCCAACAATGTATCATAAGCCCAACTCCGATTTAAAACGAAGAAGATATGAGCCAAACACTAAACTCGACCCAAAAACTCAACACCCTTCTACTAAAAGGGCCATATCTAAGGAAATTTTGTCAATAACTACCAATTAAAGAACGTGTTTTGAAAACAACTACCTATTAAAAAAAAAATTTAAAAAAGAACTACCACAAAGATATAAAAAGTTTAACTAGCACTACCACTTTAACAATTTTGGCTAAAATCTCCGATATTTGGGTCTCACTTTTTATCACTTTTTACTTTTATGAAGGGTAATTTAGTTAATTTAGATGATGATTTTATGAGGTAAAGGTAAAAAGTAGAACCTACATGCCGAATATTCTAGTTGGAATTATTAAAGTGGTAGTGCTACTTAAACTTTTTACAACTTTGTGGTAGTTCTTTTAAATTTTTTTTTAATAGGTAGTTGTTTTCAAAACACGCACTTTAATTGGTAGTTTTTGACAAAATTTCCTATCTAAAAATTATTTTGACCTGATTCTAATTGTGTTAGAAATTAGACTCGATAAGCTTTCCAATGATATATTATATGCCTTATTCCGAGTTACGGATCAAAAGTTATCATGAATTTTAAAATGCGTAAAAAAACTGGAATTATCGCGCACAGTGTAAAAGCACCGTGTCACGGCGCCTGATGACGTGGCACAGTGCCTGATGTCGTGACACGTTGTTACAACGTGTCACGGTGCTATTTTCCATGTTTTTGTGCTTTTTCCGTGTATTTTCCGCGTTTTCTCACGCACTTTTTTACCGTGACACGGTGTATTGTACCATGCCACGGTGGACACTGCCGTGTCACGGTACGTGTGCCGTGTCACGGAATTTTCTCGTGTTTTCTCCGCGTAAACCCTTCATGCGTTTTATCTTTTGTAGCCTATTTTCTATCCCGCGTCACTCCAGTTTTCCCCGCGTCACACTAATTTCCCCCGTGTCACGGCAATATTTGTCGTGTCGCGGCAACCTTTTTTAGGGTTTTTATCTTTTTAGGGTTTCGTGTGTTCCCTCTGCTCATTTTCCCTATAAATAGGACCCTCAGTTCTACAGTTCGGGGCATCAAATCATTCTCTCTTCCTTTCTTTTACACCAAAAATCATTCTCCTCTCTCTCTTATTGTAGACACCCATTTGTGTCTCCCCAAAAACCAAACCCAGTGATGAGTACCTTTCACGTCGAATCATAATCGAATGAAGTGAAAATGTGGAAAGTTTAGTGTTGCGGATAGTTTTAATTTCTTTTCTCTTCTTTCTATTTTTGAAAACTTATTTTAAGAAAACAGTCAATTCAGTTTGGTTAGTCCATGATATGGGTCCGATAGTAGTGTAAGAGCTTTCCAACGATATATTATAAGCCCAATTCCGATGAATATTGAGGAAGTTATGGCCAATTTACTAAACTGGGACCGGTTTGAGCCTTATATGCGGCACAATGATCTAGGGGAGGGCCTAATATGATTTATCATTCCTAATGCAATTAAGAATGGTTTTAGTCTTCTAGATTCTTCTAGAAGGTTCTTTTCATTCCTAATTCAATTAGCATTGATAAATTGACTTTTGTTGACTTTTCAGAGTTTTAATTAAAATCAAAGAGCATTTTTTAGGGAAAGATACGATTTTATCCTCCTGTACGGCAAAATTTATCAGATTTTAGAAAACGTGTCAAAAATAGGATTAGCGCCTAACGACAGACATTGGTGCCTGGCGCTAGCATTGGCGCCTGGCGCTAATGTTGGCGCCTGGCGCCAATAAGCCAGCGTTGGCGCCAGCTCTGTTTTAGGTGCGCCAGACTCTTTTTTGATATTTTATCTTTTTGGCTGATTTTCTCTATAAATAACGTATTAAAAACTCCGTTTTTGATAACCAGTTTTAATCAATTCACAACCAGTTATCAATTATAATCACCTACAACCAGTTTTAAATTCTCTCTATTATCATTCACCATCTCTCTCTCTCTTTTCTAACTAGCCTTTTACATACAAAATTCCGCATTCATTAGATTTAGAAACACCTAGCCAAGTTCGAAGTTACCTTCGCCCTAGACGTGAAAGGTTTTAATTTATGAGGGTTTGGTCCCAAATCTCTCTTTCAATTATTTAATTTGATTGTTTTGTTTTATTATTTTCCTTGAAGTTACTAACACGTGTATTTTGTTATTAGAAAGAGGTACGAGGCATCAAAGTAAGTACTTTAATGGTTTTTAATTGATGTTATGATATAGAGTTCATGTTTAAATTGTTATTATGATATTCCTAGTATCATGTCTAGGGTAATTTTAATATCAAGTATGATTGAAAGTATGATGCTTCCTATGTTCTTCCTAATATTTATGATTGTTAGTATCATGTTAGGGTTAAAGATTTGATTTTTATTGCTTAGTGACATGCTAGGGTTTGTTATTAATCTTGTTAGTATCATGCCTAGGATCTTGCTATGTTTTAACATGATTATTATGATTATGATTATTATAATTGTTATTTTGATTATTATTATGATTTACTATGTTGCTTGATATATTTATTGTTATTGCTTGATCATGCCTTTTATGCATGTTTAAAGGGATTTTGGTATTTGTAATCACGCTTAATAAGATAATTAATAATCTTGTTTAGGGTCAATGTGATTATAAATTTAAGTGATCGCCAATAATAGATTTATTTGTGCATTGAAATTCAACCAACATAGATAAACAAGTTTAGGGTTAATCCTATTGATTGCATGTTAATCAGAAAGCGCACATGAATACGATCAGAATAAAGTAGAGGCCTATTATTAGGGCAGGTTCAATCTCTTTTAGATTGGATTTGTACCTTCATCCCCCAACCCTTATTTGGTTCAAGACCTTATGGAGTTGACGATCTCTTGGATCGTTAAGGGGTGTAACCTTCACCCTGTGAACGGTTTACAAGTTCCTAAAACTTGTTGGCGACTCTTTTGCTCTATCTTCTTCCCTTTTGGACGCCACCGTACTTTAGTGTATGATCACAGTGGGGTTCAAGCTAGGGGGTTAACGCTTGAAATTTATTCCCCACACTTATATTTTAAGCCTTAAACTTATATTTATAATTAAACCATTCTTCCCTTAAGCATTCCAAGGAGTTCATACTCGGCCCGAGGTTCCGTCCTTAAACTAAGGTGTGAAAGGTACAAATAACTGAGGGTTTGGACTAAATCAACTCTACATTTATTTAATTTAATTTTCATTTGATTTATATTTTTTATTGAAGTTACTAACAATTTATTCATGATGTAGCAATTTTAAGGAACACGCGGAATGTGAGTAATAATTAATTTAATTACTCTTATTTATATTCTTTATTGCTAGTTTCATGATTAGGTTTATTATTATTTGATTTGACTAACGTTATTATTGTTGAATTGCTTCCAATATTAATGTTGACTTTATATATTTATGATCACCATATTGCATGTTTAAAGGGAATATGTAATTAAAAATCACGCCTAATAAGATAATTTGGACAACCGGTTTATGTTCCTTTTTAATCTTGTTATTAATTAAAGTGATCACAAATAGTTTAGAATTATGTGTTGCATTAATATTCAACCAATTTAGCCTAATTATAGTTTGGAGCAAATTAAACCTTTGTTTGTATGCATCTGAGATTGCAGGAATCACTTTTCACTATAAAAATCAAGTAGAGGCCAATACGGGCGAATGTGACTCCATGACTCACTTCGTACCATCATCCCCGATCCTCCTTTCGTGGTTCCGAACCATATGGAGTTAATAATCTCATGGATTATGAATGGGATGTAACCTTCACGGGTCAATCGTTGTTGCCTTTCATTGTCCCTTTATCGTGGTTGCCTAAAATGACCAGTGAAAGGTTTACAAGTTCCTTAAAAACTTGTTGGCGGCTCCCTACTTTCCTTGTCCCTAATCGTTGTCCATAATCGTATATGTCAATTCCCACTTCCTATGAGTGCCAAGCATATTCACACATGCTTTAACGTAGGTGCACTTCGAACGACGCCTACAACAGGTTGTTGAGTGTGGCGGTGATACCTCTAATTTAGGTGTATGCTTCCGCAATTTTATTTAAAGGTTGTCTACTTTTCCTTTATTTATTGTTTTTTATCAGTTAGTAAATCGGGGGTGTTACAAATATAGCCATCAAAAAAGTTATTTATGCTCTCAACACGTTGAGTGGTCTGTATTCCTACCCAAAATACACCTTTAACATATGTAGGAATCCACATCTCTCGCTCCTCGTATAGGCCTCCACCACAAAAAAATAAAAAATAAAATGGCACTTTAGCAATTAAGAAGGAATGGGTCTCAACAATAATAGCAATAACAGCACATGGGGCACAACAATAATAACAACAATTCAGCAGCAGGCCAAATGAATCACAGGAACCTAATACTCTCACTAGTAGAAAAAATGTTATTTGTAACTGGTGAAATTGACTTTTTGTAACTGGCATTGTTGGTTGCGAATGCCACCGTTACAACTAGTGAAAATTATTCGTAACCGACTAATTTTAGTTAAAAATAAGGTTTTTTTGTAAATTACCACCCAAAAAATAGTCCACTTTTGATATAACCACCCAAAAAATATTTTATTTTAAATTACCACCCATTAAATTAAAAAAATGCGCAGATTACCACCCATTTAGATTTTCCGGTGGAATTTCCGTCAGTGGGCCCCACTTTTTTAATTTTTTTTTCCTTTTTTTTCTTCAATTTTCTGGCTTTGTCATCTCTTTCCCCGATTTTTCACTCAACTTCTTCCTACTTTCTTTCTTCTTCCCAACCACCACCACCACCATTGCTCCACCTTTCCCCTCCTTCTCCCCCGTCGCGTCTGTCAACAACAACCCACAACAACAACATCAACAAACAACCACCAGTTCAGCCACCCAATAAATTACCACCCAATAATTAACAACTCGTGGTGAACGCACATCTGGGTTTCAAAATTGGGCATAAATTAATGGTCGAATGTTGCAATTGGAGCTGAAATCGGTGTTGTCGGGGATGAAATTGAACCAATTGGTGGTTGAAATAGGTTTAATTGGCGACGAATTGGGTGAGATTGGTGAAGCAATGTTGAAGAGGTAGGGTACGGTGGTTGCGGGCTGATGCTGCTGCAATTGGGTGCGTGTGGGCTGCTGAAGGTGGTTGTTGTTGGTGATTGGAGCTGAAATCGGTGTTGTATTGGTGGCTGAAATTGGTTTAATTGGCGACGAATTGGGTGAGATTGGTGAAGCGATGTTGAAGAGGTGGGGTACGGTGGTTGCGGGCTGATGTTGCTACAATTGGGTGCGTGTGGGCTGCTAAAGGTGGCTGCACAAATGCGGTTGCTGAAGGAGTTCACTGATGGTGGCTGGGTGGGCGGCAGTTGGGGTGCAGCGGTGGTGGTGCTATTGTTATTGGTTGGGGAGTGATGGCAGGGGAGAAATTGCAGGGAACTCATTGCCAGAAGATCGAATTGAAGGAGAAATTGTATTAAGGTTAAGGAATCAGCATCATTAGAAGATTTTTGTATGGAGCAATGGTGGGGGTGAGGGTTAGGAAGAAGAAGAGTGAAATCGGGGAGAGAGAGTGAGAAAGCCAGAAAAAAAAGGAAAAAAAAAAAAAAGTGGGGCCCACTGACGGAAATTCCACCGGAAAAACAAAATGGGTGGTAATCTGAGCGTTTTTTTAATTTAATGGGTGGTAATTTAAAATAAAATTTTAATTGGGTGGTTATTTAGAAATTGATACTATTTTTGGGTGGTAATTTGCAAATTATCCTAAAAATAATGTACTATTCGTAACTGGCTTAACCAAACGCCAGTTACAAAAAGTCTATTTTCCAAGTTATAAAGCATACTATTTGTAACTGGCATTAAGTTACGCCGGTTACAATTAGGGTATTATTAGTAACTGTCAAACATTAACGCCGGTTACGAATAGCATTTTATTTTATTTAAAAAAAATTAAAATGGCAGTAGTAGCAAATGCTCTTACTGCCATTACCCACGCTACATTTTTTTAATGTGAAGATCCATAAATTTAAACCCTACTTTTATACCGTAATAAATACAATGAGTATTAATCTAAACCACGTAAGGTTCAATTTAATCAACATCGATTTACATCATCAATTATAAAATATAAAAAATGATAATACTTGTAAATTACAAATATGTCACCAACTTTCAACTACAAAGGACATGTATGTAATCCTAAAAGAACAGAGTGATAATAGGCCCCCTACTCTTCTTAGATGATGTGGCTTGTGAAGCAACGTCTTGGTCTGCGGATGTTTGCTCTTGACTTTGTTGATTGGCAATGCATTTCCAAGAGAAGAATCAGCTCCAGAGGGCATTAATGGGTTCCCTGTTATATCACAATCATGTATACTAGGTTCCATGTTCATGACAACAAAAATCCTGTAGAAATTATGGCCCAAATAAGTTCTTACCCAACAAAACGCATGCACAAGTATTGTAAATCACAATGAACTAGGTTCTGAAATTCAGCTCTAAATTCAGTTCTAATTTGCAAATCTTAAATTCATCTCTGAATACAATTCTGAAATTCAATCCTGAAATTCAGGTATGATTTCAGTTCCAAAATCCATGTTTCATTTAAGGAAGGCAGAAAGAGAAAGTGTGTGACACACTTAATTTTCAGAAACCACAACTGATCTAAATATTCTAAAGCAACAAAAGGAACTATGGATTGAAAAAATTGAAGATCAAAATATAATGCAGAAGATAGGATCCAAATATATAGATACAGAGTTGTTATATGCAAAAGATTAACTCACAAACTGAATTATATAGTATCTTCACTTTGATTTTAGGCCACTGATTTTTTAGGGACCTGCTTGCTCTACCATGACTTCATGAGCTGTTTTCAGTTATGTTTCAACCAAAAAAAAAAATCAAATTTGATATTAAAATTTACATCTAAATTCATCTGCACAAAGGAAACCAAAATAAACTAGTGTCTACTGTACAATTTACATGAACATTAATCGATGACATATTATATATATATATATATATATATATATAGAGAGAGAGAGAGAGAGAGAGAGAGCAATGAGAGAGTGTCAGACTTGACAATTGGAAACCAAGAAAGAGACCATAATAGCCAAAACTAAGTAAAACCTGTTTTATAAATCAGAACAAAAAAATGCAAAAACAAAGTAAGATCGATTTCTCATATACATCAAAGCATATTATCACATTCACATTTTCAAGATTGAATTCTCAAATACATCAAAGCATTCTATACAACAGCAAGCAGAAGATACATAGAGATGCAGAATCAATCTGATAGTTATCTGACATAAAATAAGGTGCCAATAAACTAATGAATATGATATGCATAGAGACGCAACAATTTACAAAGCTTATAACCACAACATTGCAATACAATAGCACAACACATATTCTCTTTGCTCTATCAACATCACAGAAAGCATCATTGCAACATATATACTTCCTATAAACTCACTTCCAAACCATGTTAAATTTGTGTAAAAATGAGATATAAGATTGTTAAAATTGAAAAGCATACTTTATTTAAATTAAATACTATGATATAATACTAAGCAATTGGAGTTGGGCAATTGATCACAAATAACACAAGAAATTTACAATACAAATCGTTAAAAATAATATATTAGAGGTAGAAGTAAGAGACTAAGTGTTTTTTTTTTTTTTTTTTTTTTTTGGAAACCCACCACAATTATAAGAATGCTAAAGAAAAATTTAAAGTGAAAATGAAAGGTTGAACCTTGAAAATATAAGGGAGAATTAAGATGATGACACAGATTTAGAGTGAAATAGAACGCAAAAAACTTTAAATTGGACCCTCTTAATTTTAGGGCCATATCCACGTACTTGACCTTGTTGCACACCCTTATCAATGGGGCTGCTATACAGCAGCAATAGAAGATACGTAGGGATACAGCCAAAATTAACGAATCTTAACGAGGACGATTTCTTATATATGACAACAACGTGACATGAAATAAAGTGCCAATATAGTTCCGAAAAACATGTTCATCAAGAACTTAAACAAACTATTACCACACAAACTCTTCTTTACACAGCAAAAATAAAGTCCCACCTAATCCCAGTACGAAATAAAAGAGTAGCCAACATTAGCATAAAAAATGACAAAAAGAAAAAAGAACATACCTTTTCCTTATGAGCATCAATTCCCACGAAAATCAAGTGCATCAACAAGAAATCAAAGATGAAAAGGAAAAGAAATATTCTTTCCCTTGTGAACATCACGCAAGAGAAGAGCAAAGAAGGTAACTTGCCATATCCGTTTCGGAGAATCCCGCACAAAGAGAGAGGAATGCAAACAAGTGAAAAGGCTAAAAAAAAAACTCAAAAGGGGTAACTTACTCTATATTATCAAAAGAGTTCAGTGATAAGGTCGATCCTTTATTAAATCAAACAACATTTTAAGCATATATAAATCTGACAAAGCTCAAAAGGGGTAACTTACTCTATATTAGAAAAAAGTGATTAATTAGTTTCCATTAAAAAGAATTAGATTGGAGAATTCCTATCACATTCCGCCCCTGACACATTGAATTAATTCTAATCCCATTAACAAAGCTTCTACACCTGATTATTCAACTAAAAATTCATCCAATTCGACTATCCCACCACTTTGATTTTACAGGATAATGAATTCTCACAACAACAAAACAAATTCAACAAGAAACTTGTCAAATTCGACTATCTCATAGCTAAATTAGATTTAAATTCCTGCAAATTGGATTGTGTAAAATACTAAACAAACAAATTAAGAACAGATTCAAAACAAACCCTAGAGTTTTTTCTATCAAATAATAGCGTGTAATTAATCAAAATACATAAATTAGGTGGACATCGAGAGAAAAGAGATCGAATCGAGAGCATACCTTGATATTCTTGATGATGAAACAGGTTTATTTGGAGAAGCGTTAGAGCAGTTTCAGAGGAGAGATAAAAGTTGGGGGTTTATGCGTGGGGAAAAAAAGAGTTAAGTAAAACTGTAAAGGATTGCAGATTACATCTAACCTCTTAAAAAAAAGAGTGAAGTGTGAGTGGTGTGTGCTATCATTAGTAACTGACCTTAATAAAGCCCATTACAATTAATAAGGTTAATAAAGTTGTACTTATTATTTATAACTGGTCTTTTTTATGCCCCTTACTAATAGTTGGTCAGCCTATCATTGACCTACTATTTGTAACTGAATTTGGTTATGCCGGTTACTATTACTAATTTATTTGTAATCCGCACTATCTATGTCAGTTACTAATACTCTTATTGTAACTAACATAATTAATGTCAGTTACTAATAGGGCGTTACAAATAGCAATTTTTCTACTAGTGTCTCTACCTATTATACAATCACGACAACAATAATTCAGCAACAAGCCACATAAATACAGGAATCTGATTGTCTGAGACAAAAATACTTGTCTTATTCTGTGATTGTTTCACATACCAAACTTAAAGTACCAAAACTCTCTACCTATTATACAATATAAATACAAATCTTTCTCAATACTCTATGTAATACCCCATATTTTTAAGCCACTTACTTATTATTAACTATGGATTTTTCCGAAATATTTTATTTTTTTATACAAAAATATTTATATGATTTTACGACGATAATTCTATTTTTATGAGTTATAAAGGTTTTAATTATATGAGTCAAGTTAAAATTTGTTTTATCCGAAAATCGGATTTTAATTGGTTCCCGGGTCAAGAAACCTTGTTTTCAAGTCAAATTACAAAATATCAATTTCACTTCTTAAGCCTTAACACATATTTGTAGTACACTAGTAATACACAAAACCATATATATATATATGTATATTATATATATATGTATATTATATATATATACACATATACATACATATATATATACATATATATATATATACATATATATATACATATAATACACAAAACCATATATATATGTATATATACACTAGTAGAAAAAATGCTATTTGTAACGCCCTATATGAGAACTGATTTAAAATTTAGAACATGGGACTCAAACTAAATTCTGAACATATGAGTAATAATTTAGAACATTTGTGTGAGTAATATGTTTAGAACATCTGATTTAAGAATTAGAACAAGTGATTAAAAATTTATAAAATTTGCTTTATGAAATTTTAAACATATGAGTAAAATTTAGAACATCTGATTTAAGATTATGAATATGTGAATAAAAATTTAGAACAAACTGATATAAAATATAGAAAGTGTGAATAAAGAATTTAGAACATACGTGTAAAAAAATAGAACATACGCTTTAAAATCTCGAACATATAATTAAAAATCTTATAACATACGTTTTAAAATTTAGAACATATTAATTAAAATTTTGGAACAAGTTATTTAAAATTTATGACATCAAACTTAACTAATTTATGGTTTAAAACATATGAATACTAAATTAGAACATTTGATTTAATTTAGAACACCTAAGGAAAAGTTTAGAACATCAGATTTAAAATTTAGAACATACGAGTAAAAATTTAGAACATAAAAAGTGTTCTCACATAAGAAAAATTCTCACGAGAGCCTTCATATATATATATATATATATATATATATAGCCCACTTTTGTCTCCTTCATTGATGAAGGTTGAACAAGGAACAGCACATTCCCTATAAATAGCCATGGGAACATAGCTACTTCACATCTCCTACTTCCTCTTCTTACATTCTTTCTCCTATTAACTCCTTCCTCCTCCGCATCACCATTAGTCACCGCACCGTCACCCTCCTGCTGGGCTGCTGCACGCACCACCACATCTCCTCCTTCCCTTCTCTTTCCTCGGCCTAGCCGCCGTAGCCTAAGCCGCCTACAACATTGTTGTTGATGTTGTTGCTTCTTCCTTGTTTTCGTTGCTCACTGTAAATTTATTTCCCCCCTATTTTCTTGTTATTTTGTACACATTACTAATACTGATCTAAACATATACTTTAGATACATACATATATGGGCCATTAGCATTTTTGATCATTATTATCATATCACAATTATGTTTGCTACTACGTATACTACTACTGTTAAAAATTATAGTTATTATTATTATTATTATTATTATTATTATAAAATTTCAAAAAAAAACCTACAAAGTTAATCAATTTACAAGAAATTGGTGGGGAGCCGAGATACAATCTGGGCCCCACCCCTCTAGCTATTGCGAACCTGATCCTGCTGAAGATGTGAGCAGCTGCACGAGCACCAATATCCTGAGTCTTGGCGAACGCCTGAAGCCGCTTCAGCGGCGCAATAACATACTTCTCTAATTCCCCCAACGAATAAAAGAAGAAAGGAAGAAAACCATAGTCAATAGCCCTGCGGTGCCCCATACTTGTCCCACTTCCGCTGAGCCGCCGCCGACACAAACACGACCAGGAACGAAGTCAGACAACCCCGATTGCGTTAAAGGTGAAGACCCCGTCAAGTTAACACATACATTAAGGCCTCTATCCAAGGAATAAAGCAACACATCTGATGGTCGAAGAGCCTCGTCGTTCCCTCCAATCAACCCAACGTTAACCTCCATTCGAGCAGAAATCCCAGACCGAAAACAAATATCAACAAGGGTGTCGCGAACAACGTTGTGCTGATGTTTAATACCCACCATCCCAGCACAAGACACTACATGATCCCCATAAATATCCCCGTCAAAACCCTTAAGCAAGCTGAACACGGTGTTGAAACGGAGAACAAAGGAACACCCAATCGGTAGCATAGAACACTATGGTAAGTCTTACCATTTATAGTCTGACCCAAACCCGATATCGTGATCGTCCGCAACCAGGCCGAAGAATGATCCTCCTGCTGGGACTTCATTTCAGTAAGTGGCAAATTTTCCCGAAGTGGATAGTCGATCGACTCTTTTTTGCAAATGTTCCAAGACGTGGATTGTCAATTGTGGCATTATTTTCCTAAAAGGATTGTCGCATAGCATTGGCAAATTTCCAGGGTGGATTGCTTTCAAGAGTTATATTCCGAGATGTGGACTGTCGATCGTAGCAAAGTTCTTATGACAGATTGTTACGAATCATTGGCAACTTTTCCCAAAATTGGATTTTGGCAAATTTTTCAAGATACGGATTGTCGCTTCAACATTATTCGCTGTATTATTATTATTATTATTATTATTATTATTATTATTATTATTATTATTATTATTATAAGTTTGTTTAACGGATTATTAAAGATTAGTTTATAAAAGCAAACGTTAAATCTATAAAAAGGGTTAAAATAATCATTTGTTCACGCACAACTAGTTAAAGTCAATAGTCTAAGTCGTTGTGTTTATGGGTTGAAAAGTATTTAATTAGGATTCTTAGTTTGTTGTAGGAGGAATTTGGAGTTCGTAAGTAAGAGTCATGTACTTGTGTGCAAAGATCAAGGTACATACACGTGGTTAGATCTTTTATAAAGTGACTTTTATATGCAACGTGATTTACATGTTAAGTGATTTCGAACCATGTTTAAATAATTGTGAAATATATTTCGGTGAAACATGTTTTAATCGTTTAATCTTAAGTGTTTAAATATTTTATATGGTTGAGTATAAACTTGTATTGATATTCAAGATGTTTAAAAAGGAAGTTTTATTATTTAAATGATCCCGAGTATGGGATAATGGAAAGTTTATTTATCAGTATTTATTTCTTGGATATTTGGATTTTTAACTCCCACTACGCTGAGTAAGTTGAAGACTATGGACTTTGTATGACCTAATCTTTCCCCTTGATAGCACTATGTAAAGGAGTTATTAGCTTGGGGGGTGTGCACACTTAGATGGGAAAATGATTTATGAAAATATGGATTGATCCATCCTGTTCGGAATTATCTTTGGAAAGTTGGCTATTTCGAAAATTGGTTCCTTTGACAAGTTTTAATACATGAATTTCTATTCATGAATAGTTTGGATAAATTATGATTTATTAAAGTCGAATATCTTCGAAAGCATGTTTAATTAATTAAGTTGATTTTACATGTCTAGCATTTGTATGTACTTAGCATTTTGGCTAATACGCAATTGTTTAGTTTTGGCTTTGCCCTACTTATCATTAATGATGAGTATATAGGTGATGACGACCAAACAACGTGAATTATATGCTGCATTGGGGACGATGGGCGGTGATCACCTAGTTAATTTAGTAAACATAGTATCAGTGTTTTGGTTGTTCCAGAAGTGTTTCAAAACTATTACTATTATTATTAATAAAAGAAAAGTACTATTTTCCGTTGCAAAACTCTATTAAGCCTTGCGCAATCACATGGCGGTAATACTCCCAAGTTACTCCCTAAACTTGGATTATTATTGTTAATATTAGAGAGTAATTTGGGGGTGTTACACTCTCTGATGTAGTTTTAAAGTAATCATCAACATTTGATGTCATGAACTCTATAATGAATTCTATAACTAAACAATTCTAACACGACAAGCAATAATTCTAAAATAAAACGTGTCAATTAAAAGGAAATAAAGTAAGTATATATGTAGTTAACTAGACAGAAATTTGATTTCTTTACCAATCCATGCATAATGCAGTCAAATTTTACAAACTAACTACTATATAATATACTACGTACTTTGTAAAATAGCAACCAATTAAATTACAAAATGAAATTCTGATGTTAAAGACAGGTTCTCTACATATGCTTTATACAAAACACGAATTTGCTCAAACTTAGGACAGGTTCTCTAACCTTAGGACATAATATTCTGAAAATACAAACAGAAATTCATATGTTACAAACATCCCCTCAATACAGACAGAGATTCACATGTTACAGTCATAAAATCATACACAAAAAGCACAACTTCAATCACAACCACCACTGCATCTTATACTGAATTTCAAGTAACAAACATGCATTTAAAAAAAAATAAGCAATGAGTTCTCAACTCTGGAAGAAAAACATCTACATTAGGGCCTAGCATTTAAACATCATCACAAAGGATACAAATTCATCAAGCATACATCAGCCCTAACAATAACACAAATATTCAACTATTTACATGATATTAGAGAACACAAAATACTCACCTTCCAGCCCCTCGTAGCAATTATATACTCTTGAAGCTTGAATTTATTCACCACTTCCCACCACGATTCTACAAATTCCTCTGGAGTAATGCTATTGTAGATGACATGCTGCAATGCATCTTTCACATCTTGGTAATTAGTAAGAGCACCCAATTTCTGACCAAACTTCTTCATGATGTGCCACATACACCACCTATGGCGTGTTTGTGGCATTGGAAAAACAGTTGTTATTGCCTTCCTCATCGCGACATCTTGATATGTCATGATAGCTGTCGGAGGCTTTCCTCTCATACAAGAAACCCAAGTCTTGAATAGCCACTCAAATGTCTCCGCATTCTCATGTGAGACCAAAGCACACCCTAGTAAGATGGTCTAACCATGGTGATTGACCCCAACAAAGTTTGAAAAGGGTAGTTTGTATTGGTTTGTTAAGTACGTCAGATTAAAGCAAACAACATCTCCAAAAATACTGATACGCCTCCTGAAATGCCCGAATTTTAAGATTTATCAGATAGATTTTGTGACTAAAATAAGATATTTTAAATTATTTTATGAATTTTATTTTATACTCTATTTTTGTTATCCTATATAAATTATCTTAAACCCTATATATTTATTTATATGGCCATATGTGCATCCGTGTCTTGGCTTTGATGGGTTTTTATTGTATTGTTTATTTTGTTGGTGCGTGAAAATCAATTCACCAAATACCTCCACCCCTTTAATTATGGGTAATTATCACTATATATATGAGATTAAAATTTTAGATCTTTGCTAATTAATTTGGAGCACTATGCATGATGCCTTAGATCGCTATCAACAATTCACAAGTTCGGCAGCCCTTTGCTTTATTTTTTTAAGCCGAACGGTAATCACATAGACTTCTTTGATGATGTTTGATTAATTTGATTGTATTATTTATTATATGTAATCACACGATCTTAATTAATTTTTCAGATTTGTTTGATTATAAATTGTTAGTATTAATTATACTTCATATTGTTATGTGTAAATTTTATAATTTGTGAATTATATATGATCATGATTTATATGTATATGATTAGTGTGTGGTATTATATGAATTAATTGTAGCATTTATTGACTATTTCTAGGGTTTTAATGTTGTTGCTACAGGGAGTATTGTTTTATTGAGGTTTTAGGGTTGCTAATGCGGAGTATTATTTTTGGGTTGGGATTTGATTATATTTGGGTTATTAGTATTATTTCTCTAAAAGTTGAGATATTTAATTATGAATTGAATTGTTATGTTATTAGGGAATCTGTGTTATTGTTGAGATATAAATTATTAGTTGTGAATGATTAATTGATTGACGTATGAGATCAAAAGGTTGAGCATTATTATTATTATTATTATTATTATTATTATTATTATTAATTATTATTATTATTATTTATTATTATTATTATT
>NW_018742998.1:0-53514 GCF_001683475.1 Chenopodium quinoa | reverse complement strand
CATTTGACTTTCATTTGATTCAATTAGCTTAGTTTGAATTTGTTTGACTTTCATTTGATTCATTTAGCTTTGTGGAATGCATTTGACTTTCATATGATTCAAAAGCTTTGTTTGAATGTGTTTGACTTTTATTTGAATCAATTAGCTTTGTTTGAATGTGTTTTACTTTCATTTGATTTAATTAGCTTTGTAGAATGCATTTGACTTTCATTTGATTCAATTAGCTTTGATGAATGCATTTGACTTTCATTTGATTCAAAAAGGTTTGTTTGAATGTGTTTGACTTATTTGATTCAATTAGCTTTGTAGAAAGCATTAGACTTTCATTTGATTCAATTAGCTTAGTTTGAATTTGTTTGACTTTCATTTGATTCAATTAGCTTTGTGGAATGCATTTGACTTTCATATGATTCAAAAATCTTTGTTTGAATGTGTTTGACTTTTATTTGAATCAATAGCTTTGTTTGAATGTGTTTTACTTTCATTTGATTTAATTAGCTTTGTAGAATGCATTTGACTTTCATTTGATTCAATTAGCTTTGATGAATGCATTTGACTTTCATTTGATTCAAAAAGATTTGTTTGAATGTGTTTGACTTTATTTGATTCAATTAGCTTTGTAGAAAGCATTAGACTTTCATTTGATTGAATTAGCTTAGTTTGAATTTTTTGACTTTCATTTGATTCAATTAGCTTTGTGGAATGCATTTGACTTTCATATGATTCAAAAAGCTTTGTTTGAATGTGTTTGACTTTCATTTGAATCAATTAGCTTTGTTTGAATGTGTTTTACTTTCATTTGATTTAATTAGCTTTGTTAAATGCATTTGACTTTCATTTGTAATTAGCTTTGATGAATGCATTTGACTTTCATTTGATTCAAAAAGCTTTGTTTGAATGTGTTTGACTTTCATTTGATTCAATTAGCTTTGTAGAATGCATTAGACTTTCATTTGATTCAATTAGCTTTGATTGAATGTGTTTGACTTTCATTTTATTCAATTAGCTTTGTTGAATGCATTTGACTTTCATTTGATTCAAAATGCTTTGTTTGAATGTGTTTGACTTTTATTTGATTCTATTAGCTTTGTAGAATGTATTAGAATTTCATTTGATTCAAAAAGCTTTGTTTGAATGAATTTGACTTTTATTTTATTCATTTCGCTTTGTAGAATGCATTTGACTTTCATTTGATTCAATTAATTTGTGGAATGCATTTGACTTTCATATGATTAAAAAAGCTATGTTTGAATGTGTTTGACTTTCATTTGAATCAATTAGCTTTGTTTGAATGTGTTTTACTTTCATTTGATTTAATTAGCTTTGTAGAATGCATTTGACTTTCATTTGATTCAATTAGCTTTGATGAATGCATTTGACTTTCATTTGATTCAAAAAGGTTTGTTTGAATGTGTTTGACTTTATTTGATTCAATTAGCTTTGTAGAAAGCATTAGACTTTCATTTGATTCAATTAGCTTAGTTTGAATTTGTTTGACTTTCATTTGATTCAATTAGCTTTGTGGAATGCATTTGACTTTCATATGATTCAAAAAGCTTTGTTTGAATGTGTTTGACTTTCATTTGAATCAATTAGCTTTGTTTGAATGTGTTTTACTTTCATTTGATTTAATTAGCTTTGTTAAATGCATTTGACTTTCATTTGATCTAATTAGCTTTGATGAATGCATTTGACTTTCATTTGATTCAAAAAGCTTTGTTTGAATGTGTTTGACTTTCATTTGATTCAATTAGCTTTGTAGAATGCATTAGACTTTCATTTGATTCAATTAGCTTTGATTGAATGTGTTTGACTTTCATTTTATTCAATTAGCTTTGTTGAATGCATTTGACTTTCATTTGATTCAAAATGCTTTGTTTGAATGTGTTTGACTTTTATTTGATTCTATTAGCTTTGTAGAATGTATTAAATTTCATTTGATTCAATTAGCTTTGTTTGAATACGTTTGATATTCATTTCATTTAATTAGCTTTGTAGAATCCATTTGACTTTCATTTGATAGCTTTGTTGAATGCATTTGACCTTCATTTGATTCAAAAAGCTTTGTTTGAATGAATTTGACTTTTATTTTATTCATTTCGCTTTGTAGAATGCATTTGACTTTCATTTGATCTAATTAGCTTTGATGAATGCATTTGACTTTCATTTGATTCAAAAAGCTTTGTTTGAATGTGTTTGACTTTCATTTGATTCAATTAGCTTTTTAAAAATGCATTTGACTTTCATTTGATTCAATTAGCTTAGTTTGAATTGTTTGACTTTCATTTGATTCATTTAGCTTTGTGAATGCATTTGACTTTCATATGATTCAAAACGCTTTGTTTGAATGTGTTTGACTTTTATTTGAATCAATTAGCTTTGTTTGAATGTGTTTTACTTTCATTTGATTTAATTAGCTTTGTAGAATGCATTTGACTTTCATTTGATTCAATTAGCTTTGATGAATGCATTTGACTTTCATTTGATTCAAAAAGGTTTGTTTGAATGTGTTTGACTCTATTTGATTCAATTAGCTTTGTAGAAAGCATTAGACTTTCATTTGATTCAATTAGCTTAGTTTGAATTTGTTTGACTTTCATTTGATTCAATTAGCTTTGTGGAATGCATTTGACTTTCATATGATTCAAAAAATCTTTGTTTGAATGTGTTTGACTTTTATTTGAATCAATAAGCTTTGTTTGAATGTGTTTTACTTTCATTTGATTTAATTAGCTTTGTAGAATGCATTTGACTTTCATTTGATTCAATTAGCTTTGATGAATGCATTTGACTTTCATTTGATTCAAAAAGATTTGTTTGAATGTGTTTGACTTTATTTGATTCAATTAGCTTTGTAGAAAGCATTAGACTTTCATTTGATTGAATTAGCTTAGTTTGAATTTGTTTGACTTTCATTTGATTAATTAGCTTTGTGGAATGCATTTGACTTTCATATGATTCAAAAAGCTTTGTTTGAATGTGTTTGACTTTCATTTGAATCAATTAGCTTTGTTTGAATGTGTTTTACTTTCATTTGATTTAATTAGCTTTGTTAAATGCATTTGACTTTCATTTGAACTAATTAGCTTTGATGAATGCATTTGACTTTCATTTGATTCAAAAAGCTTTGTTTGAATGTGTTTGACTTTCATTTGATTCAATTAGCTTTGTAGAATGCATTAGACTTTCATTTGATTCAATTAGCTTTGATTGAATGTGTTTGACTTTCATTTTATTCAATTAGCTTTGTTGAATGCATTTGACTTTCATTTGATTCAAAATGCTTTGTTTGAATGTGTTTGACTTTTATTTGATTCTATTAGCTTTGTAGAATGTATTAGAATTTCATTTGATTCAAAAAGCTTTGTTTGAATGAATTTGACTTTTATTTTATTCATTTCGCTTTGTAGAATGCATTTGACTTTCATTTGATTCAATTATATTTGTGGAATGCATTTGACTTTCATATGATTAAAAAAGCTATGTTTTGAATGTGTTTGACTTTCATTTGAATCAATTAGCTTTGTTTTGAATGTGTTTTTACTTTCATTTGATTTAATTAGCTTTGTAGAATGCATTTGACTTTCATTTGATTCAATTAGCTTTGATGAATGCATTTGACTTTCATTTGATTCAAAAAGGTTTGTTTGAATATGTTTGACTTTATTTGATTCAATTAGCTTTGTAGAAAGCATTAGACTTTCATTTGATTCAATTAGCTTAGTTTGAATTTGTTTGACTTTCATTTGAATTCAATTAGCTTTTGTCGAATGCATTTGGACTTTCATATGATTCAAAAAGCTTTGTTTGAATGTGTTTGACTTTCATTTGAATCAATTAGCTTTTGTTTGAATGTGTTTTACTTTCATTTGATTTAATTAGCTTTGTTAAATGCATTTGACTTTCATTTGATCTAATTAGCTTTGATGAATGCATTTGACTTTCATTTGATTCAAAAAGCTTTGTTTGAATGTGTTTGACTTTCATTTGATTCAATTAGCTTTGTAGAATGCATTAGACTTTCATTTGATTCAATTAGCTTTGGATTGAATGTGTTTGACTTTCATTTTATTCAATTAGCTTTGTTGAATGCATTTGACTTTCATTTGATTCAAAATGCTTTGTTTGAATGTGTTTGACTTTTATTTGATTCTATTAGCTTTGTAGAATGTATTAGAATTTCATTTGATTCAATTAGCTTTGTTTGAATACGTTTGATATTCATTTCATTTAATTAGCTTTGTAGAATCCATTTGACTTTCATTTGATAGCTTTGTTGAATGCATTTGACCTTCATTTGATTCAAAAAGCTTTGTTTGAATGAATTTGACTTTTTATTTTATTCATTTCGCTTTGTAGAATGCATTTGACTTTCATTTGATCTAATTAGCTTTGATGAATGCATTTGACTTTCATTTGATTCAAAAAGCTTTTGTTTGAATGTGTTTGACTTTCATTTGATTCAATTAGCTTTTTAAAAATGCATTTGACTTTCATTTGATTCAATTAGCTTAGTTTGAATTTGTTTGACTTTCATTTGATTCATTTAGCTTTGTGGAATGCATTTGACTTTCATATGATTCAAAAACGCTTTGTTTGAATGTGTTTGACTTTTATTTGAATCAATTAGCTTTGTTTGAATGTGTTTTACTTTCATTTGATTTAATTAGCTTTGTAGAATGCATTTGACTTTCATTTGATTCAATTAGCTTTGATGAATGCATTTGACTTTCATTTGATTCAAAAAGGTTTGTTTGAATGTGTTTGACTCTATTTGATTCAATTAGCTTTGTAGAAAGCATTAGACTTTCATTTGATTCAATTAGCTTAGTTTGAATTTGTTTGACTTTCATTTGATTCAATTAGCTTTGTGGAATGCATTTGACTTTCATATGATTCAAAAATCTTTGTTTGAATGTGTTTGACTTTTATTTGAATCAATAAGCTTCTGTTTGAATGTGTTTTACTTTCATTTGATTTAATTAGCTTTGTAGAATGCATTTGACTTTCATTTGATTCAATTAGCTTTGATGAATGCATTTGACTTTCATTTGATTCAAAAAGATTTGTTTGAATGTGTTTGACTTTATTTGATTCAATTAGCTTTGTAGAAAGCATTAGACTTTCATTTGATTGAATTAGCTTAGTTTGAATTTGTTTTGACTTTCATTTGATTCAATTAGCTTTGTGGAATGCATTTGACTTTCATATGATTCAAAAAGCTTTGTTTGAATGTGTTTGACTTTCATTTGAATCAATTAGCTTTGTTTGAATGTGTTTTACTTTCATTTGATTTAATTAGCTTTGTTAAATGCATTTGACTTTCATTTGAACTAATTAGCTTTTGATGAATGCATTTGACTTTCATTTGATTCAAAAAGCTTTGTTTGAATGTGTTTGACTTTCATTTGATTCAATTAGCTTTGTAGAATGCATTAAGACTTTCATTTGATTCAATTAGCTTTGATTGAATGTGTTTGACTTTCATTTTATTCAATTAGCTTAGTTGAATGCATTTGACTTTCATTTGATTCAAAATGCTTTGTTTGAATGTGTTTTGACTTTTATTTGATTCTATTAGCTTTGTAGAATGTATTAGAATTTCATTTGATTCAAAAAGCTTTGTTTGAATGAATTTGACTTTTATTTTATTCATTTCGCTTTGTAGAATGCATTTGACTTTCATTTGATTCAATTAGATTTGTGGAATGCATTTGACTTTCATATGATTAAAAAAGCTATGTTTGAATGTGTTTGACTTTCATTTGAATCAATTAGCTTTGTTTGAATGTGTTTTACTTTCATTTGATTTAATTAGCTTTGTAGAATGCATTTGACTTTCATTTGATTCAATTAGCTTTTGATGAATGCATTTGACTTTCATTTGATTCAAAAAGGTTTGTTTGAATGTGTTTGACTTTATTTGATTCAATTAGCTTTGTAGAAAGCATTAGACTTTCATTTGATTCAATTAGCTTAGTTTGAATTTGTTTGACTTTCATTTGATTCAATTAGCTTTGTGGAATGCATTTGACTTTCATATGATTCAAAAAGCTTTGTTTGAATGTGTTTGACTTTCATTTGAATCAATTAGCTTTGTTTGAATGTGTTTTACTTTCATTTGATTTAATTAGCTTTGTTAAATGCATTTGACTTTCATTTGATCTAATTAGCTTTGATGAATGCATTTGACTTTCATTTGATTCAAAAAGCTTTGTTTGAATGTGTTTGACTTTCATTTGATTCAATTAGCTTTGTAGAATGCATTAGACTTTCATTTGATTCAATTAGCTTTGATTGAATGTGTTTTGACTTTCATTTTATTCAATTAGCTTTGTTGAATGCATTTGACTTTCATTTGATTCAAAATGCTTTGTTTGAATGTGTTTGACTTTTATTTGATTCTATTAGCTTTGTAGAATGTATTAGAATTTCATTTGATTCAATTAGCTTTGTTTGAATACGTTTGATATTCATTTCATTTAATTAGCTTTGTAGAATCCATTTGACTTTCATTTGATAGCTTTGTTGAATGCATTTGACCTTCATTTGATTCAAAAAGCTTTGTTTTGAATGAATTTGACTTTTATTTTATTCATTTCGCTTTGTAGAATGCATTTGACTTTCATTTGATCTAATTAGCTTTGATGAATGCATTTGACTTTCATTTGATTCAAAAAGCTTTGTTTGAATGTGTTTGACTTTCATTTGATTCAATTAGCTTTTTTAAAATGCATTTCACTTTCATTTGATTCAATTAGCTTAGTTTTGAATTTGTTTGACTTTCATTTGATTCATTTAGCTTTGTGGAATGCATTTGACTTTCATATGATTCAAAACGCTTTGTTTGAATGTGTTTGACTTTTATTTGAATCAATTAGCTTTGTTTGAATGTGTTTTACTTTCATTTGATTTAATTAGCTTTGTAGAATGCATTTGACTTTCATTTGATTCAATTAGCTTTGATGAATGCATTTGACTTTCATTTGATTCAAAAAGGTTTGTTTGAATGTGTTTGACTCTATTTTGATTCAATTAGCTTTGTAGAAAGCATTAGACTTTCATTTGATTCAATTAGCTTAGTTTGAATTTGTTTGACTTTCATTTGATTCAATTAGCTTTGTGGAATGCATTTGACTTTCATATGATTCAAAAATCTTTGTTTGAATGTGTTTGACTTTTTTTTGGAATCAATAAGCTTTGTTTGAATGTGTTTTACTTTCATTTGATTTAATTAGCTTTGTAGAATGCATTTGACTTTCATTTGATTCAATTAGCTTTGATGAATGCATTTGACTTTCATTTGATTCAAAAAGATTTGTTTGAATGTGTTTGACTTTATTTGATTCAATTAGCTTTGTAGAAAGCATTAGACTTTCATTTGATTGAATTAGCTTAGTTTGAATTTGTTTGACTTTCATTTGATTCAATTAGCTTTGTGGAATGCATTTGACTTTCATATGATTCAAAAAGCTTTGTTTGAATGTGTTTTGACTTTCATTTGAATCAATTAGCTTATTTTGAATGTGTTTTACTTTCATTTTGATTTAATTAGCTTTGTTAAATGCATTTGACTTTCATTTGAACTAATTAGCTTTGATGAATGCATTTGACTTTCATTTGATTCAAAAAGCTTTGTTTGAATGTGTTTGACTTTCATTTGATTCAATTAGCTTTGTAGAATGCATTAGACTTTCATTTGATTCAATTAGCTTTGATTGAATGTGTTTGACTTTCATTTTATTCAATTAGCTTTGTTGAATGCATTTGACTTTCATTTGATTCAAAATGCTTTGTTTGAATGTGTTTGACTTTTAATTTGATTCTATTAGCTTTGTAGAATGTATTAGAATTTCATTTGATTCAAAAAGCTTTGTTTGAATGAATTTGACTTTTATTTTATTCATTTCGCTTTGGTAGAATGCATTTGACTTTCATTTGATTCAATTAGATTTGTGGAATGCATTTGACTTTCATATGATTAAAAAAGCTATGTTTGAATGTGTTTGACTTTCATTTGAATCAATTAGCTTTGTTTGAATGTGTTTTACTTTCATTTGATTTAATTAGCTTTGTAGAATGCATTTGACTTTCATTTGATTCAATTAGCTTTGATGAATGCATTTGACTTTCATTTGATTCAAAAAGGTTTGTTTGAAATGTGTTTGACTTTATTTGATTCAATTAGCTTTGTAGAAAGCATTAGACTTTCATTTGATTCAATTAGCTTAGTTTGAATTTGTTTGACTTTCATTTGATTCAATTAGCTTTGTGGAATGCATTTGACTTTCATATGATTCAAAAAAGCTTTGTTTTGAATGTGTTTGACTTTCATTTGAATCAAATTAGCTTTGTTTGAATGTGTTTTACTTTCATTTGATTTAATTAGCTTTGTTAAATGCATTTGACTTTCATTTGATCTAATTAAGCTTTGATGAATGCATTTGACTTTCATTTGATTCAAAAAGCTTTGTTTGAATGTGTTTGACTTTCATTTGATTCAATTAGCTTTTGTAGAATGCATTAGACTTTTCATTTGATTCAATTAGCTTTGATTGAATGTGTTTGACTTTCATTTTATTCAATTAGCTTTGTTGAATGCATTTGACTTTTCATTTGATTCAAAATGCTTTGTTTGAATGTGTTTGACTTTTATTTGATTCTATTAGCTTTGTAGAATGTATTAGAATTTCATTTGATTCAATTAGCTTTGTTTGAATACGTTTGATATTCATTTCATTTAATTAGCTTTGTAAGAATCCATTTGACTTTCATTTGATAGCTTTGTTGAATGCATTTGACCTTCATTTGATTCAAAAAGCTTTGTTTGAATGAATTTGACTTTTATTTTATTCATTTCGCTTTGTAGAATGCATTTGACTTTCATTTGATCTAATTAGCTTTGATGAATGCATTTGACTTTCATTTTGATTCAAAAAAGCTTTGTTTGAATGTGTTTGACTTTCATTTGATTCAATTAGCTTTTTTAAAAATGCATTTCACTTTCATTTGATTCAATTAGCTTAGTTTGAATTTGTTTTGACTTTCATTTGATTCATTTAGCTTTGTGGAATGCATTTGACTTTCATATGATTCAAAACGCTTTGTTTGAATGTGTTTGACTTTTATTTGAATCAATTAGCTTTGTTTTGAATGTGTTTTACTTTCATTTGATTTAATTAGCTTTGTAGAATGCATTTGACTTTTCATTTGATTCAATTAGCTTTGATGAATGCATTTGACTTTCATTTGATTCAAAAAGGTTTGTTTGAATGTGTTTGACTCTATTTGATTCAATTAGCTTTGTAGAAAGCATTAGACTTTCATTTGATTTCAATTAGCTTAGTTTGAATTTGTTTGACTTTCATTTGATTTCAATTAGCTTTGTGGAATGCATTTGACTTTCATATGATTCAAAAATCTTTGTTTGAATGTGTTTGACTTTTATTTGAATCAATAAGCTTTGTTTGAATGTGTTTTACTTTCATTTGATTTAAATTAGCTTTGTAGAATGCATTTGACTTTCATTTGATTCAATTAGCTTTGATGAATGCATTTGACTTTCATTTGATTCAAAAAGATTTGTTTGAATGTGTTTGACTTTATTTGATTCAATTAGCTTTGTAGAAAGCATTAGACTTTCATTTGATTGAATTAGCTTAGTTTGAATTTGTTTGACTTTCATTTGATTCAATTAGCTTTGTGGAATGCATTTGACTTTCATATGATTCAAAAAGCTTTGTTTGAATGTGTTTTGACTTTCATTTGAATCAATTAGCTTTGTTTGAATGTGTTTTACTTTCATTTGATTTAATTAGCTTTGTTAAATGCATTTGACTTTCATTTGAACTAATTAGCTTTGATGAATGCATTTGACTTTTCATTTGATTCAAAAGCTTTGTTTGAATGTGTTTGACTTTCATTTGATTCAATTAGCTTTGTAGAATGCATTAGACTTTCATTTGATTCAATTAGCTTTGATTGAATGTGTTTGACTTTCATTTTATTCAATTAGCTTTGTTGAATGCATTTGACTTTCATTTGATTCAAAATGCTTTGTTTGAATGTGTTTGACTTTTATTTGATTCTATTAGCTTTGTAGAATGTATTAGAATTTCATTTGATTCAAAAAGCTTTGTTTGAATGAATTTGACTTTTATTTTATTCATTTCGCTTTGTAGAATGCATTTGACTTTCATTTGATTCAATTAGATTTGTGGAATGCATTTGACTTTCATATGATTAAAAAAGCTATGTTTGAATGTGTTTGACTTTCATTTGAATCAATTAGCTTTGTTTGAATGTGTTTTACTTTCATTTGATTTAATTAGCTTTGTAGAATGCATTTGACTTTCATTTGATTCAATTAGCTTTGATGAATGCATTTGACTTTCATTTGATTCAAAAAAGGTTTGTTTGAATGTGTTTGACTTTATTTGATTCAATTAGCTTTGTAGAAAGCATTAGACTTTCATTTGATTCAATTAGCTTAGTTTGAATTTGTTTTGACTTTCATTTGATTCAATTAGCTTTGTGGAATGCATTTGACTTTCATATGATTCAAAAAGCTTTGTTTGAATGTGTTTGACTTTCATTTGAATCAATTAGCTTTGTTTTGAATGTGTTTTACTTTCATTTGATTTAATTAGCTTTGTTAAATGCATTTGACTTTCATTTGGTCTAATTAGCTTTGATGAATGCATTTGACTTTCATTTGATTCAAAAAGCTTTGTTTGAATGTGTTTGACTTTCATTTGATTCAATTTAGCTTTGTAGAATGCATTAGACTTTCATTTGATTCAATTAGCTTTGATTGAATGTGTTTTGACTTTCATTTTATTCAATTAGCTTTGTTGAATGCATTTGACTTTCATTTGATTCAAAATGCTTTTGTTTGAATGTGTTTGACTTTTATTTGATTCTATTAGCTTTGTAGAATGTATTAGAATTTCATTTGATTCAATTAGCTTTGTTTGAATACGTTTGATATTCATTTCATTTAATTAGCTTTGGTAGAATCCATTTGACTTTCATTTGATAGCTTTGTTGAATGCATTTGACCTTCATTTGATTCAAAAAGCTTTGTTTGAAATGAATTTGACTTTTATTTTATTCATTTCGCTTTGTAGAATGCATTTGACTTTCATTTGATCTAATTAGCTTTGATGAATGCATTTGACTTTCATTTGATTCAAAAAGCTTTGTTTGAATGTGTTTGACTTTCATTTGATTCAATTAGCTTTTTTAAAAATGCATTTCACTTTCATTTGATTCAATTAGCTTAGTTTGAATTTGTTTGACTTTCATTTGATTCATTTAGCTTTGTGGAATGCATTTGACTTTCATATGATTCAAAACGCTTTGTTTGAATGTGTTTGACTTTTATTTGAATCAATTAGCTTTGTTTGAATGTGTTTTTACTTTCATTTGATTTAATTAGCTTTGTAGAATGCATTTGACTTTCATTTGATTCAATTAGCTTTGATGAATGCATTTGACTTTCATTTGATTCAAAAAGGTTTGTTTGAATGTGTTTGACTCTATTTGATTCAATTAGCTTTGTAGAAAGCATTAGACTTTCATTTTAATTTAATTAGCTTAGTTTGAATTTGTTTGACTTTCATTTGATTCAATTAGCTTTGTGGAATGCATTTGACTGTCATATGATTCAAAAATCTTTGTTTGAAATGTGTTTGACTTTTATTTTGAATCAATAAGCTTTGTTTTGAATGTGTTTTACTTTCATTTGATTTAATTTAGCTTTGTAGAATGCATTTGACTTTCATTTGATTCAATTAGCTTTGATGAATGCATTTGACTTTCATTTGATTCAAAAAGATTTGTTTTGAATGTGTTTGACTTTATTTGATTCAATTAGCTTTGTAGAAAGCATTAGACTTTCATTTTGATTGAATTAGCTTAGTTTGAATTTGTTTGACTTTCATTTGATTCAATTAGCTTTGTGGAATGCATTTGACTTTCATATGATTCAAAAAAGCTTTGTTTGAATGTGTTTGACTTTCATTTGAATCAATTAGCTTTGTTTGAATGTGTTTTAAACTTTCATTTGATTTAATTAGCTTTGTTAAATGCATTTGACTTTCATTTGAACTAATTAGCTTTGATGAATGCATTTGACTTTCATTTGATTCAAAAAGCTTGTGTTTGAATGTGTTTTGACTTTCATTTGATTCAATTAGCTTTGTAGAATGCATTAGACTTTCATTTGATTCAATTAGCTTTGATTGAATGTGTTTTGACTTTCATTTTATTCAATTAGCTTTGTTGAATGCATTTGACTTTCATTTGATTCAAAAATGCTTTGTTTGAATGTGTTTGACTTTTATTTGATTCTATTAGCTTTGTAGAATGTATTAGAATTTCATTTGATTCAAAAAGCTTTGTTTGAATGAATTTGACTTTTATTTTATTCATTTCGCTTTGTAGAATGCATTTGACTTTCATTTGATTCAATTAGATTTGTGGAATGCATTTGACTTTCATATGATTAAAAAAAGCTATGTTTGAATGTGTTTGACTTTCATTTGAATCAATTAGCTTTGTTTGAATGTGTTTTACTTTCATTTGATTTAATTAGCTTTGTAGAATGCATTTGACTTTCATTTGATTCAATTAGCTTTGATGAATGCATTTGACTTTCATTTGATTCAAAAAGGTTTGTTTGAATGTGTTTGACTTTATTTGATTCAATTAGCTTTGTAGAAAGCATTAGACTTTCATTTGATTCAATTAGCTTAGTTTGAATTTGTTTGACTTTCATTTGATTCAATTAGCTTTGTGGAATGCAATTTGACTTTCATATGATTCAAAAAGCTTTGTTTAATTGTGTTTGACTTTCATTTGAAATCAATTAGCTTTGTTTGAATGTGTTTTACTTTCATTTGATTTAATTTAGCTTTGTTAAATGCATTTGACTTTCATTTGATCTAATTAACTTTGATGAATGCATTTGACTTTCATTTGATTCAATGATGTGGATCAAGAGGGAAATTCTTTTGAAGAGCCAATCATATTGGTTTTAAGGCAATAGGGTTCGAGCTTGGAGTAAAGAATCAAGAATGGTTAACATGCGCAGCCATTGAAGAAAAAGTCAAGGACCAGTTAGGTTCCAACGACAACAGCGGCGGCGACGCGCCGATCTGGGTGCCACGCGCCGGCTCCCTAGCTCCGGCCTGAGTCCAGCTACACGTTGGTGGGGCGCGTGTCGATGATGGCAGCGCGTGAGACGGTGGTTCGGCGGCAGTACGAAAAGAAAGATTTTCCTAACTTAGTTTTTTCTAGAGTTTTTGCTTGCAAGTTTTTACCTTTCACTTGAAAGGGTTTTTCTTGGTTTAAGCAATTAGGAATCTTCTTAATTTCTGTTATTTTAGTTTAAAATAATTTCTAAGTCAATTAGGGAATTGTTTTAAGAAGTTTTAGTTTAATTAGAACTAGTCTTATTACTAGTTTCCTAGTTCCATTAGAATTGGTTTTCCTATTCTATCTAGGATACTTGGGGATCAAGGCTAGGGTTTTTTTTCCTAGTTTCGAATAGACTTAGGAATAGTTAGTTTAGTCTATAAATAAGGGATTTTCGTGGCTTTTGTATACACAACCAAAACCAGAAAATTCAATACAAGTTTATTGTTTGTTTTGCTTAATTGCTTACAAATTCTTTTGCTAGTTTTCAATTCAAGGAGTTGTTTTGATAATTAGAACGTTCAATTCTTAGTTCTAGGAGTAGTCTAAGTTTTGTTCATCAAAGTACTTAGTTCCAGGAGTGGTCTAGGTAATTTGAGAGGCGTTGAATTCGTTCCAGGAGTGGTCGTTTTCAAAGTCATATCCGGTTCGTTTATTCTTAAGTTGTTCGATTTTCTTAGGAAATTCGAAGGGCTTGTGTTACTTGTGTGATTTTAGATTCTTTATTAAGTTAAGGGGTTTAAAATCCACAACAAATTGGTATCAGATTTCAGGGGTTTTTGATCGTTCAACAATTCGTTCATCAAATCGCACTTGTTCTCGGATAACCAGTTTTTCTGTCAACTTCAGAAGGCTCGTTCTCCTTCGTTACAAGGTCTTTTCAGGGTGATTTCTTTTTTTTTTTTTTTTGGGTGAAATTTTGTCTAATTTCTGCCTGTGAAATTTCGGAATTTTTCGAGTTCGTTTGCTATTAAAGCTTTGTTTGAATGTGTTTGACTTTCATTTGATTCAATTAGTTTTGTAGAATGCATTAGACTTTCATTTGATTCAATTAGCTTTGATTGAATGTGTTTGACTTTCATTTTATTCAATTAGCTTTGTTGAATGCAATTTGACTTTCATTTGATTCAAAATGCTTTGTTTGAATGTGTTTGACTTTTATTTGATTCTATTAGCTTTGTAGAATGTATTAGAATTTCATTTGATTCAATTAGCTTTGTTTGAATACGTTTGATATTCATTTCATTTAATTAGCTTTGTAGAATCCATTTGACTTTCATTTGATAGCTTTGTTGAATGCATTTTGACCTTCATTTGATTCAAAAAGCTTTGTTTGAATGAATTTGACTTTTATTTTATTCATTTCGCTTTGTAGAATGCATTTGACTTTCATTTGATCTAATTAGCTTTGATGAATGCATTTGACTTTCATTTTGATTCAAAAAGCTTTGTTTGAATGTGTTTGACTTTCATTTGATTCAATTAGCTTTTTAAAAATGCATTTCACTTTTCATTTGATTCAATTAGCTTAGTTTGAATTTGTTTGACTTTCATTTGATTCATTTAGCTTTGTGGAATGCATTTGACTTTCATATGATTCAAAAAGCTTTGTTTGAATGTGTTTGACTTTTACTTGATTCAATTAGTTTTGTAGAATGCATTAGGCTTTCATTTGATTCAATTAGATTTGTTTGAATGTGTTTGACTTTCATTTGATTCAATTAGCTTTTTAAAAAATGCATTTGACTTTCATTTGATTCAATTAGCTTTTTAAAAATGCATTTGACTTTCATTTGATCCAATCAGCTTTGTTGAATGCATTTGACTTTCATTTGATTCAAAAAGCTTTGTTTAAATGCATTTGACTTTCATTTGATTTAAATTGTTTTGTTTGAATGTGTTTGACTTTCATTTGATTCAATTAGCTTTGTGGAATGCATTTGACATTCATATGATTCAAAAAGCTTTGTTTGAATATGTTTGACTTTTATTTGAATCAATTAGCTTTGTTTGAATGTGTTTTACTTTCATTTGATTTAATTAGCTTTGTAGAATGCATTTGACTTTCATTTGATTCAATTAGCTTTGATGAATGCATTTGACTTTCATTTGATTCAAAAAGGTTTGTTTGAATGTGTTTGACTCTATTTTGATTCAAATAGCTTTGTAGAAAGCATTAGACTTTCATTTGATTCAATTAGCTTAGTTTGAATTTGTTTGACTTTCATTTGATTCAATTAGCTTTGTGGAATGCATTTGACTTTCATATGATTCAAAAAATCTTTGTTTGAATGTGTTTGACTTTTATTTGAATCAATAAGCTTTGTTTGAATGTGTTTTACTTTCATTTGATTTAATTAGCTTTGTAGAATGCATTTGACTTTCATTTGATTCAATTAGCTTTGATGAATGCATTTTGACTTTCATTTGATTCAAAAAGATTTGTTTGAATGTGTTTGACTTTATTTGATTCAATTAGCTTTGTAGAAAGCATTAGACTTTCAATTTGATTGAATTAGCTTAGTTTGAATTTGTTTGACTTTCATTTGATTCAATTAGCTTTGTGGAATGCATTTGACTTTCATATGATTCAAAAAGCTTTGTTTGAATGTGTTTGACTTTCATTTGAATCAATTAGCTTTGTTTTGAATGTGTTTTACTTTCATTTGATTTAATTAGCTTTGTTAAATGCATTTGACTTTCATTTGAACTAATTAGCTTTGATGAATGCATTTGACTTTCATTTGATTCAAAAAGCTTTGTTTGAATGTGTTTGACTTTCATTTGATTCAATTAGCTTTGTAGAATGCATTAGACTTTCATTTGATTCAATTAGCTTTGATTGAATGTGTTTGACTTTCATTTTATTCAATTAGCTTTGTTGAATGCATTTGACTTTCATTTGATTCAAAATGCTTTTTTTTGAATGTGTTTGACTTTTATTTGATTCTATTAGCTTTGTAGAATGTATTAGAATTTCATTTGATTCAAAAAGCTTTGTTTGAATGAATTTGACTTTTATTTTATTCATTTCGCTTTGTAGAATGCATTTGACTTTCATTTGATTCAATTAGATTTGTGGAATGCATTTGACTTTCATATGATTAAAAAAGCTATGTTTGAATGTGTTTGACTTTCATTTGAATCAATTAGCTTTGTTTGAATGTGTTTTACTTTCATTTGATTTAATTAGCTTTGTAGAATGCATTTGACTTTCATTTGATTCAATTAGCTTTGATGAATGCATTTGACTTTCATTTGATTCAAAAAGGTTTGTTTGAATGTGTTTTGACTTTATTTGATTCAATTAGCTTTGTAGAAAGCATTAGACTTTCATTTGATTCAATTAGCTTAGTTTTGAATTTGTTTGACTTTCATTTGATTCAATTAGCTTTGTGGAATGCATTTGACTTTCATATGATTCAAAAAGCTTTGTTTGAATGTGTTTGACTTTCATTTGAATCAATTAGCTTTGTTTGAATGTGTTTTACTTTCATTTGATTTAATTAGCTTTGTTAAATGCATTTGACTTTCATTTGATCTAATTAGCTTTGATGAATGCATTTGACTTTCATTTGATTCAAAAAGCTTTGTTTGAATGTGTTTGACTTTCATTTGATTCAATTAGCTTTGTAGAATGCATTAGACTTTCATTTGATTCAATTAGATTTGTTTGAATGTGTTTGACTTTCATTTGATTCAATTAGCTTTTTAAAAATGCATTTGACTTTCATTTGATTCAATTAGCTTTTTTAAAAATGCATTAGACTTTCATTTGATTCAATCAGCTTTGTTGAATGCATTTGACTTTCATTTGATTCAAAAAGCTTTGTTTGAATTTGTTTGACTTTCATTTGATTCAAAACTTTTTGTTTGAATGTGTTTGACTTTTCATTTGATTTAATTAGCTTTGTAGAATGCATTAGACTTTAATTTGATTTAATTAGCTTTGTTTGAATGTGTTTTGACTTTCAATTGATTCAATTAGCTTTGTTTGAATGCATTTCACTTTCAATTGATACAATAAACTTTGTAGAATGCCTTTGACTTTCCATTTAATTCAATTAGCTTTGTGGAATGCATTTGACTTTCATATGATTCAAAAAGCTTTGTTTGAATGTGTTTGACTTTTATTTGAATTAATTAGCTTTGTTTGAATGTGTTTTACTTTCATTTGATTTAATTAGCTTTGTAGAATGCATTTGACTTTCATTTGATTCAATTAGCTTTGATGAATGCATTTGACTTTCATTTGATTCAAAAAGGTTTGTTTGAATGTGTTTGACTTTATTTGATTCAATTAGCTTTGTAGAAAGCATTAGAGTTTTCATTTGATTCAATTAGCTTAGTTTGAATTTGTTTGACTTTCATTTGATTCAATTAGCTTTGTGGAATGCATTTGACTTTTATATGATTCAAAAAGCTTTGTTTGAATGTGTTTGACTTTCATTTGAATCAATTAGCTTTGTTTGAATGTGTTTTTACTTTCATTTGATTTAATTAGCTTTGTTAAATGCATTTGACTTTCATTTGATCTAATTAGCTTTGATGAATGCATTTGACTTTCATTTGATTCAAAAAGCTTTGTTTGAATGTGTTTGACTTTCATTTAATTCAATTAGCTTTGTAGAATGCATTAGACTTTCATTTGATTCAATTAGCTTTGATTGAATGTGTTTTGACTTTCATTTTATTCAATTAGCTTTGTTGAATGCATTTGACTTTCATTTGATTCAAAATGCTTTGTTTGAATGTGTTTGACTTTTATTTGATTCTATTAGCTTTGTAGAATGTATTAGAATTTCATTTGATTCAATTAGCTTTGTTTGAATACGTTTGATATTCATTTCATTTAATTAGCTTTGTAGAATCCATTTGACTTTCATTTGATAGCTTTGTTGAATGCATTTGACTTCATTTGATTCAAAAAAGCTTTGTTTGAATGAATTTGACTTTTATTTTATTCATTTCGCTTTGTAGAATGCATTTGACTTTCATTTGATCTAATTAGCTTTGATGAATGCATTTGACTTTCATTTGATTCAAAAAGCTTTGTTTGAATGTGTTTGACTTTCATTTGATTCAATTAGCTTTTTAAAAATGCATTTGACTTTCATTTGATTCAATTAGCTTAGTTTGAATTTGTTTGACTTTCATTTGATTCATTTAGCTTTGTGGAATGCATTTGACTTTCATATGATTCAAAACGCTTTGTTTGAATGTGTTTGACTTTTATTTGAATCAATTAGCTTTGTTTGAATGTGTTTTACTTTCATTTGATTTAATTAGCTTTGTAGAATGCATTTGACTTTCATTTGATTCAATTAGCTTTGATGAATGCATTTGACTTTCATTTGATTCAAAAAGGTTTGTTTGAATGTGTTTGACTCTATTTGATTCAATTAGCTTTGTAGAAAGCATTAGACTTTCATTTGATTCAATTAGCTTAGTTTGAATTTGTTTGACTTTCATTTGATTCAATTAGCTTTGTGGAATGCATTTGACTTTCATATGATTCAAAAATCTTTGTTTGAATGTGTTTGACTTTTATTTGAATCAATAAGCTTTGTTTGAATGTGTTTTACTTTCATTTGATTTAATTAGCTTTGTAGAATGCATTTGACTTTCATTTGATCAATTAGCTTTGATGAATGCATTTGACTTTCATTTGATTCAAAAAGATTTGTTTGAATGTGTTTGACTTTATTTGATTCAATTAGCTTTGTAGAAAGCATTAGACTTTCATTTGATTGAATTAGCTTAGTTTGAATTTGTTTGACTTTCATTTGATTCAATTAGCTTTTGTGGAATGCATTTGACTTTCATATGATTCAAAAAGCTTTGTTTGAATGTGTTTGACTTTCATTTGAATCAATTAGCTTTGTTTGATGTGTTTTACTTTCATTTGATTTAATTAGCTTTGTTAAATGCATTTGACTTTCATTTGAACTAATTAGCTTTGATGAATGCATTTGACTTTCATTTGATTCAAAAAGCTTTGTTTGAATGTGTTTGACTTTCATTTGATTCAATTAGCTTTGTAGAATGCATTAGACTTTCATTTGATTCAATTAGCTTTGATTGAATGTGTTTGACTTTCATTTTATTCAATTAGCTTTGTTGAATGCATTTGACTTTCATTTGATTCAAAATGCTTTGTTTGAATGTGTTTGACTTTTATTTGATTCTATTAGCTTTGTAGAATGTATTAGAATTTCATTTGATTCAAAAAGCTTTGTTTGAATGAATTTGACTTTTATTTTATTCATTTCGCTTTGTAGAATGCATTTGACTTTCATTTGATTCAATTATATTTGTGGAATGCATTTGACTTTCATATGATTAAAAAAGCTATGTTTGAATGTGTTTGACTTTCATTTGAATCAATTAGCTTTGTTTGAATGTGTTTTTACTTTCATTTGATTTAATTAGCTTTGTAGAATGCATTTGACTTTCATTTGATTCAATTAGCTTTGATGAATGCATTTGACTTTCATTTGATTCAAAAAGGTTTGTTTGAATGTGTTTGACTTTATTTGATTCAATTAGCTTTGTAGAAAGCATTAGACTTTCATTTGATTCAATTAGCTTAGTTTGAATTTGTTTGACTTTCATTTGATTCAATTAGCTTTGTGGAATGCATTTGACTTTCATATGATTCAAAAAGCTTTGTTTGAATGTGTTTGACTTTCATTTGAATCAATTAGCTTTGTTTGAATGTGTTTTACTTTCATTTGATTTAATTAGCTTTGTTAAATGCATTTGACTTTCATTTGATCTAATTAGCTTTGATGAATGCATTTGACTTTCATTTGATTCAAAAAGCTTTGTTTGAATGTGTTTGACTTTCATTTGATTCAATTAGCTTTGTAGAATGCATTAGACTTTCATTTGATTCAATTAGCTTTGATTGAATGTGTTTGACTTTCATTTTATTCAATTAGCTTTGTTGAATGCATTTGACTTTCATTTGATTCAAAATGCTTTGTTTGAATGTGTTTGACTTTTATTTGATTCTATTAGCTTTGTAGAATGTATTAGAATTTCATTTGATTCAATTAGCTTTGTTTGAATACGTTTGATATTCATTTCATTTAATTAGCTTTGTAGAATCCATTTGACTTTCATTTGATAGCTTTGTTGAATGCATTTGACCTTCATTTGATTCAAAAAGCTTTGTTTGAATGAATTTGACTTTTATTTTATTCATTTCGCTTTGTAGAATGCATTTGACTTTCATTTGATCTAATTAGCTTTGATGAATGCATTTGACTTTCATTTGATTCAAAAAGCTTTGTTTGAATGTGTTTGACTTTCATTTGATTCAATTAGCTTTTTAAAAATGCATTTGACTTTCATTTGATTCAATTAGCTTAGTTTGAATTTGTTTGACTTTCATTTGATTCATTTAGCTTTGTGGAATGCATTTGACTTTCATATGATTCAAAACGCTTTGTTTTGAATGTGTTTGACTTTTATTTGAATCAATTAGCTTTGTTTGAATGTGTTTTACTTTCATTTGATTTAATTAGCTTTGTAGAATGCATTTGACTTTCATTTGATTCAATTAGCTTTGATGAATGCATTTGACTTTCATTTGATTCAAAAAGGTTTGTTTGAATGTGTTTGACTCTATTTGATTCAATTAGCTTTGTAGAAAGCATTAGACTTTCATTTGATTCAATTAGCTTAGTTTGAATTTGTTTGACTTTCATTTGATTCAATTAGCTTTGTGGAATGCATTTGACTTTCATATGATTCAAAAATCTTTGTTTGAATGTGTTTGACTTTTATTTGAATCAATAAGCTTTGTTTGAATGTGTTTTACTTTCATTTGATTTAATTAGCTTTGTAGAATGCATTTGACTTTCATTTGATTCAATTAGCTTTGATGAATGCATTTGACTTTCATTTGATTCAAAAAGATTTGTTTGAATGTGTTTGACTTTATTTGATTCAATTAGCTTTGTAGAAAGCATTAGACTTTCATTTGATTGAATTAGCTTAGTTTGAATTTGTTTGACTTTCATTTGATTCAATTAGCTTTGTGGAATGCATTTGACTTTCATATGATTCAAAAAGCTTTGTTTGAATGTGTTTGACTTTCATTTGAATCAATTAGCTTTGTTTGAATGTGTTTTACTTTCATTTGATTTAATTAGCTTTGTTAAATGCATTTGACTTTCATTTGAACTAATTAGCTTTGATGAATGCATTTGACTTTCATTTGATTCAAAAAGCTTTGTTTGAATGTGTTTGACTTTCATTTGATTCAATTAGCTTTGTAGAATGCATTAGACTTTCATTTGATTCAATTAGCTTTGATTGAATGTGTTTGACTTTCATTTTATTCAATTAGCTTAGTTGAATGCATTTGACTTTCATTTGATTCAAAATGCTTTGTTTGAATGTGTTTGACTTTTATTTGATTCTATTAGCTTTGTAGAATGTATTAGAATTTCATTTGATTCAAAAAGCTTTGTTTGAATGAATTTGACTTTTATTTTATTCATTTCGCTTTGTAGAATGCATTTGACTTTCATTTGATTCAATTAGATTTGTGGAATGCATTTGACTTTCATATGATTAAAAAAGCTATGTTTGAATGTGTTTGACTTTCATTTGAATCAATTAGCTTTGTTTGAATGTGTTTTACTTTCATTTGATTTAATTAGCTTTGTAGAATGCATTTGACTTTCATTTGATTCAATTAGCTTTGATGAATGCATTTGACTTTCATTTGATTCAAAAAGGTTTGTTTGAATGTGTTTGACTTTATTTGATTCAATTAGCTTTGTAGAAAGCATTAGACTTTCATTTGATTCAATTAGCTTAGTTTGAATTTGTTTGACTTTCATTTGATTCAATTAGCTTTGTGGAATGCATTTGACTTTCATATGATTCAAAAAGCTTTGTTTGAATGTGTTTGACTTTCATTTGAATCAATTAGCTTTGTTTGAATGTGTTTTACTTTCATTTGATTTAATTAGCTTTGTTAAATGCATTTGACTTTCATTTGATCTAATTAGCTTTGATGAATGCATTTGACTTTCATTTGATTCAAAAAGCTTTGTTTGAATGTGTTTGACTTTCATTTGATTCAATTAGCTTTGTAGAATGCATTAGACTTTCATTTGATTCAATTAGCTTTGATTGAATGTGTTTGACTTTCATTTTATTCAATTAGCTTTGTTGAATGCATTTGACTTTCATTTGATTCAAAATGCTTTGTTTGAATGTGTTTGACTTTTATTTGATTCTATTAGCTTTGTAGAATGTATTAGAATTTCATTTGATTCAATTAGCTTTGTTTGAATACGTTTGATATTCATTTCATTTAATTAGCTTTGTAGAATCCATTTGACTTTCATTTGATAGCTTTGTTGAATGCATTTGACCTTCATTTGATTCAAAAAGCTTTGTTTGAATGAATTTGACTTTTATTTTATTCATTTCGCTTTGTAGAATGCATTTGACTTTCATTTGATCTAATTAGCTTTGATGAATGCATTTGACTTTCATTTGATTCAAAAAGCTTTGTTTGAATGTGTTTGACTTTCATTTGATTCAATTAGCTTTTTAAAAATGCATTTCACTTTCATTTGATTCAATTAGCTTAGTTTGAATTTGTTTGACTTTCATTTGATTCATTTAGCTTTGTGGAATGCATTTGACTTTCATATGATTCAAAACGCTTTGTTTGAATGTGTTTGACTTTTATTTGAATCAATTAGCTTTGTTTGAATGTGTTTTACTTTCATTTGATTTAATTAGCTTTGTAGAATGCATTTGACTTTCATTTGATTCAATTAGCTTTGATGAATGCATTTGACTTTCATTTGATTCAAAAAGGTTTGTTTGAATGTGTTTGACTCTATTTGATTCAATTAGCTTTGTAGAAAGCATTAGACTTTCATTTGATTCAATTAGCTTAGTTTGAATTTGTTTGACTTTCATTTGATTCAATTAGCTTTGTGGAATGCATTTGACTTTCATATGATTCAAAAATCTTTGTTTGAATGTGTTTGACTTTTATTTGAATCAATAAGCTTTGTTTGAATGTGTTTTACTTTCATTTGATTTAATTAGCTTTGTAGAATGCATTTGACTTTCATTTGATTCAATTAGCTTTGATGAATGCATTTGACTTTCATTTGATTCAAAAAGATTTGTTTGAATGTGTTTGACTTTATTTGATTCAATTAGCTTTGTAGAAAGCATTAGACTTTCATTTGATTGAATTAGCTTAGTTTGAATTTGTTTGACTTTCATTTGATTCAATTAGCTTTGTGGAATGCATTTGACTTTCATATGATTCAAAAAGCTTTGTTTGAATGTGTTTGACTTTCATTTGAATCAATTAGCTTATTTTTGAATGTGTTTTACTTTCATTTGATTTAATTAGCTTTGTTAAATGCATTTGACTTTCATTTGAACTAATTAGCTTTGATGAATGCATTTGACTTTCATTTGATTCAAAAAGCTTTGTTTGAATGTGTTTGACTTTCATTTGATTCAATTAGCTTTGTAGAATGCATTAGACTTTCATTTGATTCAATTAGCTTTGATTGAATGTGTTTGACTTTCATTTTATTCAATTAGCTTTGTTGAATGCATTTGACTTTCATTTGATTCAAAATGCTTTGTTTGAATGTGTTTGACTTTTATTTGATTCTATTAGCTTTGTAGAATGTATTAGAATTTCATTTGATTCAAAAAGCTTTGTTTGAATGAATTTGACTTTTATTTTATTCATTTCGCTTTGTAGAATGCATTTGACTTTCATTTGATTCAATTAGATTTGTGGAATGCATTTGACTTTCATATGATTAAAAAAGCTATGTTTGAATGTGTTTGACTTTCATTTGAATCAATTAGCTTTGTTTGAATGTGTTTTACTTTCATTTGATTTAATTAGCTTTGTAGAATGCATTTGACTTTCATTTGATTCAATTAGCTTTGATGAATGCATTTGACTTTCATTTGATTCAAAAAGGTTTGTTTGAATGTGTTTGACTTTATTTGATTCAATTAGCTTTGTAGAAAGCATTAGACTTTCATTTGATTCAATTAGCTTAGTTTGAATTTGTTTGACTTTCATTTGATTCAATTAGCTTTGTGGAATGCATTTGACTTTCATATGATTCAAAAAGCTTTGTTTGAATGTGTTTGACTTTCATTTGAATCAATTAGCTTTGTTTGAATGTGTTTTACTTTCATTTGATTTAATTAGCTTTGTTAAATGCATTTGACTTTCATTTGATCTAATTAGCTTTGATGAATGCATTTGACTTTCATTTGATTCAAAAAGCTTTGTTTGAATGTGTTTGACTTTCATTTGATTCAATTAGCTTTGTAGAATGCATTAGACTTTCATTTGATTCAATTAGCTTTGATTGAATGTGTTTGACTTTCATTTTATTCAATTAGCTTTGTTGAATGCATTTGACTTTCATTTGATTCAAAATGCTTTGTTTGAATGTGTTTGACTTTTATTTGATTCTATTAGCTTTGTAGAATGTATTAGAATTTCATTTGATTCAATTAGCTTTGTTTGAATACGTTTGATATTCATTTCATTTAATTAGCTTTGTAGAATCCATTTGACTTTCATTTGATAGCTTTGTTGAATGCATTTGACCTTCATTTGATTCAAAAAGCTTTGTTTGAATGAATTTGACTTTTATTTTATTCATTTCGCTTTGTAGAATGCATTTGACTTTCATTTGATCTAATTAGCTTTGATGAATGCATTTGACTTTCATTTGATTCAAAAAGCTTTGTTTGAATGTGTTTGACTTTCATTTGATTCAATTAGCTTTTTAAAAATGCATTTCACTTTCATTTGATTCAATTAGCTTAGTTTGAATTTGTTTGACTTTCATTTGATTCATTTAGCTTTGTGGAATGCATTTGACTTTCATATGATTCAAAACGCTTTGTTTGAATGTGTTTGACTTTTATTTGAATCAATTAGCTTTGTTTGAATGTGTTTTACTTTCATTTGATTTAATTAGCTTTGTAGAATGCATTTGACTTTCATTTGATTCAATTAGCTTTGATGAATGCATTTGACTTTCATTTGATTCAAAAAGGTTTGTTTGAATGTGTTTGACTCTATTTGATTCAATTAGCTTTGTAGAAAGCATTAGACTTTCATTTGATTCAATTAGCTTAGTTTGAATTTGTTTGACTTTCATTTGATTCAATTAGCTTTGTGGAATGCATTTGACTTTCATATGATTCAAAAATCTTTGTTTGAATGTGTTTGACTTTTATTTGAATCAATAAGCTTTGTTTGAATGTGTTTTACTTTCATTTGATTTAATTAGCTTTGTAGAATGCATTTGACTTTCATTTGATTCAATTAGCTTTGATGAATGCATTTGACTTTCATTTGATTCAAAAAGATTTGTTTGAATGTGTTTGACTTTATTTGATTCAATTAGCTTTGTAGAAAGCATTAGACTTTCATTTGATTGAATTAGCTTAGTTTGAATTTGTTTGACTTTCATTTGATTCAATTAGCTTTGTGGAATGCATTTGACTTTCATATGATTCAAAAAGCTTTGTTTGAATGTGTTTGACTTTCATTTGAATCAATTAGCTTTGTTTGAATGTGTTTTACTTTCATTTGATTTAATTAGCTTTGTTAAATGCATTTGACTTTCATTTGAACTAATTAGCTTTGATGAATGCATTTGACTTTCATTTGATTCAAAAAGCTTTGTTTGAATGTGTTTGACTTTCATTTGATTCAATTAGCTTTGTAGAATGCATTAGACTTTCATTTGATTCAATTAGCTTTGATTGAATGTGTTTGACTTTCATTTTATTCAATTAGCTTTGTTGAATGCATTTGACTTTCATTTGATTCAAAATGCTTTGTTTGAATGTGTTTGACTTTTATTTGATTCTATTAGCTTTGTAGAATGTATTAGAATTTCATTTGATTCAAAAAGCTTTGTTTGAATGAATTTGACTTTTATTTTATTCATTTCGCTTTGTAGAATGCATTTGACTTTCATTTGATTCAATTAGATTTGTGGAATGCATTTGACTTTCATATGATTAAAAAAGCTATGTTTGAATGTGTTTGACTTTCATTTGAATCAATTAGCTTTGTTTGAATGTGTTTTACTTTCATTTGATTTAATTAGCTTTGTAGAATGCATTTGACTTTCATTTGATTCAATTAGCTTTGATGAATGCATTTGACTTTCATTTGATTCAAAAAGGTTTGTTTGAATGTGTTTGACTTTATTTGATTCAATTAGCTTTGTAGAAAGCATTAGACTTTCATTTGATTCAATTAGCTTAGTTTGAATTTGTTTGACTTTCATTTGATTCAATTAGCTTTGTGGAATGCATTTGACTTTCATATGATTCAAAAAGCTTTGTTTGAATGTGTTTGACTTTCATTTGAATCAATTAGCTTTGTTTGAATGTGTTTTACTTTCATTTGATTTAATTAGCTTTGTTAAATGCATTTGACTTTCATTTGGTCTAATTAGCTTTGATGAATGCATTTGACTTTCATTTGATTCAAAAAGCTTTGTTTGAATGTGTTTTGACTTTCATTTGATTCAATTAGCTTTGTAGAATGCATTAGACTTTCATTTGATTCAATTAGCTTTGATTGAATGTGTTTGACTTTCATTTTATTCAATTAGCTTTGTTGAATGCATTTGACTTTCATTTGATTCAAAATGCTTTGTTTGAATGTGTTTGACTTTTATTTGATTCTATTAGCTTTGTAGAATGTATTAGAATTTCATTTGATTCAATTAGCTTTGTTTGAATACGTTTGATATTCATTTCATTTAATTAGCTTTGTAGAATCCATTTGACTTTCATTTGATAGCTTTGTTGAATGCATTTGACCTTCATTTGATTCAAAAAGCTTTGTTTGAATGAATTTGACTTTTATTTTATTCATTTCGCTTTGTAGAATGCATTTGACTTTCATTTGATCTAATTAGCTTTGATGAATGCATTTGACTTTCATTTGATTCAAAAAGCTTTGTTTGAATGTGTTTGACTTTCATTTGATTCAATTAGCTTTTTAAAAATGCATTTCACTTTCATTTGATTCAATTAGCTTAGTTTGAATTTGTTTGACTTTCATTTGATTCATTTAGCTTTGTGGAATGCATTTGACTTTCATATGATTCAAAACGCTTTGTTTGAATGTGTTTGACTTTTATTTGAATCAATTAGCTTTGTTTGAATGTGTTTTACTTTCATTTGATTTAATTAGCTTTGTAGAATGCATTTGACTTTCATTTGATTCAATTAGCTTTGATGAATGCATTTGACTTTCATTTGATTCAAAAAGGTTTGTTTGAATGTGTTTGACTCTATTTGATTCAATTAGCTTTGTAGAAAGCATTAGACTTTCATTTTATTTAATTAGCTTAGTTTGAATTTGTTTGACTTTCATTTGATTCAATTAGCTTTGTGGAATGCATTTGACTGTCATATGATTCAAAAATCTTTGTTTGAATGTGTTTGACTTTTATTTGAATCAATAAGCTTTGTTTGAATGTGTTTTACTTTCATTTGATTTAATTAGCTTTGTAGAATGCATTTGACTTTCATTTGATTCAATTAGCTTTGATGAATGCATTTGACTTTCATTTGATTCAAAAAGATTTGTTTGAATGTGTTTGACTTTATTTGATTCAATTAGCTTTGTAGAAAGCATTAGACTTTCATTTGATTGAATTAGCTTAGTTTGAATTTGTTTGACTTTCATTTGATTCAATTAGCTTTGTGGAATGCATTTGACTTTCATATGATTCAAAAAGCTTTGTTTGAATGTGTTTGACTTTCATTTGAATCAATTAGCTTTGTTTGAATGTGTTTTACTTTCATTTGATTTAATTAGCTTTGTTAAATGCATTTGACTTTCATTTGAACTAATTAGCTTTGATGAATGCATTTGACTTTCATTTGATTCAAAAAAGCTTTGTTTGAATGTGTTTGACTTTCATTTGATTCAATTAGCTTTGTAGAATGCATTAGACTTTCATTTGATTCAATTAGCTTTGATTGAATGTGTTTGACTTTCATTTTATTCAATTAGCTTTGTTGAATGCATTTGACTTTCATTTGATTCAAAATGCTTTGTTTGAATGTGTTTGACTTTTATTTGATTCTATTAGCTTTGTAGAATGTATTAGAATTTCATTTGATTCAAAAAGCTTTGTTTGAATGAATTTGACTTTTATTTTATTCATTTCGCTTTGTAGAATGCATTTGACTTTCATTTGATTCAATTAGATTTGTGGAATGCATTTGACTTTCATATGATTAAAAAAGCTATGTTTGAATGTGTTTGACTTTCATTTGAATCAATTAGCTTTGTTTGAATGTGTTTTACTTTCATTTGATTTAATTAGCTTTGTAGAATGCATTTGACTTTCATTTGATTCAATTAGCTTTGATGAATGCATTTGACTTTCATTTGATTCAAAAAGGTTTGTTTGAATGTGTTTGACTTTATTTGATTCAATTAGCTTTGTAGAAAGCATTAGACTTTCATTTGATTCAATTAGCTTAGTTTGAATTTGTTTGACTTTCATTTGATTCAATTAGCTTTGTGGAATGCATTTGACTTTCATATGATTCAAAAAGCTTTGTTTAATTGTGTTTGACTTTCATTTGAATCAATTAGCTTTGTTTGAATGTGTTTTTACTTTCATTTGATTTAATTAGCTTTGTTAAATGCATTTGACTTTCATTTGATCTAATTAACTTTGATGAATGCATTTGACTTTCATTTGATTCAATGATGTGGATCAAGAGGGAAATTCTTTTGAAGAGCCAATCATATTGGTTTTAAGGCCAATAGGGTTCGAGCTTGGAGTAAAGAATCAAGAATGGTTAACATGCGCAGCCATTGAAGAAAAAGTCAAGGACCAGTTAGGTTCCAACGACAACAGCGGCGGCGACGCGCCGATCTGGGTGCCACGCGCCGGCTCCCTAGCTCCGGCCTGAGTCCAGCTACACGTTGGTGGGGCGCGTGTCGATGATGGCAGCGCGTGAGACGGTGGTTCGGCGGCAGTACGAAAAGAAAGATTTTCCTAACTTAGTTTTTTCTAGAGTTTTTGCTTGCAAGTTTTTACCTTTCACTTGAAAGGGTTTTTCTTGGTTTAAGCAATTAGGAATCTTCTTAATTTCTGTTATTTTAGTTTAAAATAATTTCTAAGTCAATTAGGAATTGTTTTAAGAAGTTTTAGTTTAATTAGAACTAGTCTTATTACTAGTTTCCTAGTTCCATTAGAATTGGTTTTCCTATTCTATCTAGGATACTTGGGGATCAAGGCTAGGGTTTTTTTCCTAGTTCGAATAGACTTAGGAATAGTTAGTTTAGTCTATAAATAAGGGATTTTTCGTGGCTTTGTATACACAACCAAAACCAGAAAATTCAATACAAGTTTATTGTTTGTTTTGCTTAATTGCTTACAAATTCTTTTGCTAGTTTTCAATTCAAGGAGTTGTTTTGATAATTAGAACGTTCAATTCTTAGTTCTAGGAGTAGTCTAAGTTTTGTTCATCAAAGTACTTAGTTCCAGGAGTGGTCTAGGTAATTTGAGAGGCGTTGAATTCGTTCCAGGAGTGGTCGTTTTCAAAGTCATATCCGGTTCGTTATTCTTAAGTTGTTCGATTTTCTTAGGAAATTCGAAGGGCTTGTGTTACTTGTGTGATTTTAGATTCTTTATTAAGTTAAGGGGTTTAAAATCCACAACAAATTGGTATCAGATTTCAGGGGTTTTTGATCGTTCAACAATTCGTTCATCAAATCGCACTTGTTCTCGGATAACCAGTTTTTCTGTCAACTTCAGAAGGCTCGTTCTCCTTCGTTACAAGGTCTTTTCAGGTGATTCTTTTTTTTTTTTGGGTGAAATTTTGTCTAATTTCTGCCTGTGAAATTTCGGAATTTTTCGAGTTCGTTTGCTATTAAAGCTTTGTTTGAATGTGTTTGACTTTCATTTGATTCAATTAGTTTTGTAGAATGCATTAGACTTTCATTTGATTCAATTAGCTTTGATTGAATGTGTTTGACTTTCATTTTATTCAATTAGCTTTGTTGAATGCATTTGACTTTCATTTGATTCAAAATGCTTTGTTTGAATGTGTTTGACTTTTATTTGATTCTATTAGCTTTGTAGAATGTATTAGAATTTCATTTGATTCAATTAGCTTTGTTTGAATACGTTTGATATTCATTTCATTTAATTAGCTTTGTAGAATCCATTTGACTTTCATTTGATAGCTTTGTTGAATGCATTTGACCTTCATTTGATTCAAAAAGCTTTGTTTGAATGAATTTGACTTTTATTTTATTCATTTCGCTTTGTAGAATGCATTTGACTTTCATTTGATCTAATTAGCTTTGATGAATGCATTTGACTTTCATTTGATTCAAAAAGCTTTGTTTGAATGTGTTTGACTTTCATTTGATTCAATTAGCTTTTTAAAAATGCATTTCACTTTCATTTGATTCAATTAGCTTAGTTTGAATTTGTTTGACTTTCATTTGATTCATTTAGCTTTGTGGAATGCATTTGACTTTCATATGATTCAAAAAGCTTTGTTTGAATGTGTTTGACTTTTACTTGATTCAATTAGTTTTGTAGAATGCATTAGGCTTTCATTTGATTCAATTAGATTTGTTTGAATGTGTTTGACTTTCATTTGATTCAATTAGCTTTTTAAAAATGCATTTGACTTTCATTTGATTCAATTAGCTTTTTAAAAATGCATTTGACTTTCATTTGATCCAATCAGCTTTGTTGAATGCATTTGACTTTCATTTGATTCAAAAAGCTTTGTTTAAATGCATTTGACTTTCATTTGATTTAAATTGTTTTGTTTGAATGTGTTTGACTTTCATTTGATTCAATTAGCTTTGTGGAATGCATTTGACATTCATATGATTCAAAAAGCTTTGTTTGAATATGTTTGACTTTTATTTGAATCAATTAGCTTTGTTTGAATGTGTTTTACTTTCATTTGATTTAATTAGCTTTGTAGAATGCATTTGACTTTCATTTGATTCAATTAGCTTTGATGAATGCATTTGACTTTCATTTGATTCAAAAAGGTTTGTTTGAATGTGTTTGACTCTATTTGATTCAAATAGCTTTGTAGAAAGCATTAGACTTTCATTTGATTCAATTAGCTTAGTTTGAATTTGTTTGACTTTCATTTGATTCAATTAGCTTTGTGGAATGCATTTGACTTTCATATGATTCAAAAATCTTTGTTTGAATGTGTTTGACTTTTATTTGAATCAATAAGCTTTGTTTGAATGTGTTTTACTTTCATTTGATTTAATTAGCTTTGTAGAATGCATTTGACTTTCATTTGATTCAATTAGCTTTGATGAATGCATTTGACTTTCATTTGATTCAAAAAGATTTGTTTGAATGTGTTTGACTTTATTTGATTCAATTAGCTTTGTAGAAAGCATTAGACTTTCATTTGATTGAATTAGCTTAGTTTGAATTTGTTTGACTTTCATTTGATTCAATTAGCTTTGTGGAATGCATTTGACTTTCATATGATTCAAAAAGCTTTGTTTGAATGTGTTTGACTTTCATTTGAATCAATTAGCTTTGTTTGAATGTGTTTTACTTTCATTTGATTTAATTAGCTTTGTTAAATGCATTTGACTTTCATTTGAACTAATTAGCTTTGATGAATGCATTTGACTTTCATTTGATTCAAAAAGCTTTGTTTGAATGTGTTTGACTTTCATTTGATTCAATTAGCTTTGTAGAATGCATTAGACTTTCATTTGATTCAATTAGCTTTGATTGAATGTGTTTGACTTTCATTTTATTCAATTAGCTTTGTTGAATGCATTTGACTTTCATTTGATTCAAAATGCTTTTTTTGAATGTGTTTGACTTTTATTTGATTCTATTAGCTTTGTAGAATGTATTAGAATTTCATTTGATTCAAAAAGCTTTGTTTGAATGAATTTGACTTTTATTTTATTCATTTCGCTTTGTAGAATGCATTTGACTTTCATTTGATTCAATTAGATTTGTGGAATGCATTTGACTTTCATATGATTAAAAAAGCTATGTTTGAATGTGTTTGACTTTCATTTGAATCAATTAGCTTTGTTTGAATGTGTTTTACTTTCATTTGATTTAATTAGCTTTGTAGAATGCATTTGACTTTCATTTGATTCAATTAGCTTTGATGAATGCATTTGACTTTCATTTGATTCAAAAAGGTTTGTTTGAATGTGTTTGACTTTATTTGATTCAATTAGCTTTGTAGAAAGCATTAGACTTTCATTTGATTCAATTAGCTTAGTTTGAATTTGTTTGACTTTCATTTGATTCAATTAGCTTTGTGGAATGCATTTGACTTTCATATGATTCAAAAAGCTTTGTTTGAATGTGTTTGACTTTCATTTGAATCAATTAGCTTTGTTTGAATGTGTTTTACTTTCATTTGATTTAATTAGCTTTGTTAAATGCATTTGACTTTCATTTGATCTAATTAGCTTTGATGAATGCATTTGACTTTCATTTGATTCAAAAAGCTTTGTTTGAATGTGTTTGACTTTCATTTGATTCAATTAGCTTTGTAGAATGCATTAGACTTTCATTTGATTCAATTAGATTTGTTTGAATGTGTTTGACTTTCATTTGATTCAATTAGCTTTTTAAAAATGCATTTGACTTTCATTTGATTCAATTAGCTTTTTAAAAATGCATTAGACTTTCATTTGATTCAATCAGCTTTGTTGAATGCATTTGACTTTCATTTGATTCAAAAAGCTTTGTTTGAATTTGTTTGACTTTCATTTGATTCAAAACTTTTTGTTTGAATGTGTTTGACTTTCATTTGATTTAATTAGCTTTGTAGAATGCATTAGACTTTAATTTGATTTAATTAGCTTTGTTTGAATGTGTTTGACTTTCAATTGATTCAATTAGCTTTGTTTGAATGCATTTCACTTTCAATTGATACAATAAACTTTGTAGAATGCCTTTGACTTTCATTTAATTCAATTAGCTTTGTGGAATGCATTTGACTTTCATATGATTCAAAAAGCTTTGTTTGAATGTGTTTGACTTTTATTTGAATTAATTAGCTTTGTTTGAATGTGTTTTACTTTCATTTGATTTAATTAGCTTTGTAGAATGCATTTGACTTTCATTTGATTCAATTAGCTTTGATGAATGCATTTGACTTTCATTTGATTCAAAAAGGTTTGTTTGAATGTGTTTGACTTTATTTGATTCAATTAGCTTTGTAGAAAGCATTAGAGTTTCATTTGATTCAATTAGCTTAGTTTGAATTTGTTTGACTTTCATTTGATTCAATTAGCTTTGTGGAATGCATTTGACTTTTATATGATTCAAAAAGCTTTGTTTGAATGTGTTTGACTTTCATTTGAATCAATTAGCTTTGTTTGAATGTGTTTTACTTTCATTTGATTTAATTAGCTTTGTTAAATGCATTTGACTTTCATTTGATCTAATTAGCTTTGATGAATGCATTTGACTTTCATTTGATTCAAAAAGCTTTGTTTGAATGTGTTTGACTTTCATTTAATTCAATTAGCTTTGTAGAATGCATTAGACTTTCATTTGATTCAATTAGCTTTGATTGAATGTGTTTGACTTTCATTTTATTCAATTAGCTTTGTTGAATGCATTTGACTTTCATTTGATTCAAAATGCTTTGTTTGAATGTGTTTGACTTTTATTTGATTCTATTAGCTTTGTAGAATGTATTAGAATTTCATTTGATTCAATTAGCTTTGTTTGAATACGTTTGATATTCATTTCATTTAATTAGCTTTGTAGAATCCATTTGACTTTCATTTGATAGCTTTGTTGAATGCATTTGACCTTCATTTGATTCAAAAAGCTTTGTTTGAATGAATTTGACTTTTATTTTATTCATTTCGCTTTGTAGAATGCATTTGACTTTCATTTGATCTAATTAGCTTTGATGAATGCATTTGACTTTCATTTGATTCAAAAAGCTTTGTTTGAATGTGTTTGACTTTCATTTGATTCAATTAGCTTTTTAAAAATGCATTTGACTTTCATTTGATTCAATTAGCTTAGTTTGAATTTGTTTGACTTTCATTTGATTCATTTAGCTTTGTGGAATGCATTTGACTTTCATATGATTCAAAACGCTTTGTTTGAATGTGTTTGACTTTTATTTGAATCAATTAGCTTTGTTTGAATGTGTTTTACTTTCATTTGATTTAATTAGCTTTGTAGAATGCATTTGACTTTCATTTGATTCAATTAGCTTTGATGAATGCATTTGACTTTCATTTGATTCAAAAAGGTTTGTTTGAATGTGTTTGACTCTATTTGATTCAATTAGCTTTGTAGAAAGCATTAGACTTTCATTTGATTCAATTAGCTTAGTTTGAATTTGTTTGACTTTCATTTGATTCAATTAGCTTTGTGGAATGCATTTGACTTTCATATGATTCAAAAAGCTTTGTTTGAATGTGTTTGACTTTCATTTGAATCAATTAGCTTTGTTTGAATGTGTTTTACTTTCATTTGATTTAATTAGCTTTGTTAAATGCATTTGACTTTCATTTGATCTAATTAGCTTTGATGAATGCATTTGACTTTCATTTGATTCAAAAAGCTTTGTTTGAATGTGTTTGACTTTCATTTGATTCAATTAGCTTTGTAGAATGCATTAGACTTTCATTTGATTCAATTAGATTTGTTTGAATGTGTTTGACTTTCATTTGATTCAATTAGCTTTTTAAAAATGCATTTGACTTTCATTTGATTCAATTAGCTTTTTAAAAATGCATTAGACTTTCATTTGATTCAATCAGCTTTGTTGAATGCATTTGACTTTCATTTGATTCAAAAAGCTTTGTTTGAATTTGTTTGACTTTCATTTGATTCAAAACTTTTTGTTTGAATGTGTTTGACTTTCATTTGATTTAATTAGCTTTGTAGAATGCATTAGACTTTAATTTGATTTAATTAGCTTTGTTTGAATGTGTTTGACTTTCAATTGATTCAATTAGCTTTGTTTGAATGCATTTCACTTTCAATTGATACAATAAACTTTGTAGAATGCCTTTGACTTTCATTTAATTCAATTAGCTTTGTGGAATGCATTTGACTTTCATATGATTCAAAAAGCTTTGTTTGAATGTGTTTGACTTTTATTTGAATTAATTAGCTTTGTTTGAATGTGTTTTACTTTCATTTGATTTAATTAGCTTTGTAGAATGCATTTGACTTTCATTTGATTCAATTAGCTTTGATGAATGCATTTGACTTTCATTTGATTCAAAAAGGTTTGTTTGAATGTGTTTGACTTTATTTGATTCAATTAGCTTTGTAGAAAGCATTAGAGTTTCATTTGATTCAATTAGCTTAGTTTGAATTTGTTTGACTTTCATTTGATTCAATTAGCTTTGTGGAATGCATTTGACTTTTATATGATTCAAAAAGCTTTGTTTGAATGTGTTTGACTTTCATTTGAATCAATTAGCTTTGTTTGAATGTGTTTTACTTTCATTTGATTTAATTAGCTTTTGTTAAATGCATTTGACTTTCATTTGATCTAATTAGCTTTGATGAATGCATTTGACTTTCATTTGATTCAAAAAGCTTTGTTTGAATGTGTTTGACTTTCATTTAATTCAATTAGCTTTGTAGAATGCATTAGACTTTCATTTGATTCAATTAGCTTTGATTGAATGTGTTTGACTTTCATTTTATTCAATTAGCTTTGTTGAATGCATTTGACTTTCCATTTGATTCAAAATGCTTTGTTTGAATGTGTTTGACTTTTATTTGATTCTATTAGCTTTGTAGAATGTATTAGAATTTCATTTGATTCAATTAGCTTTGTTTGAATACGTTTGATATTCATTTCATTTAATTAGCTTTGTAGAATCCATTTGACTTTCATTTGATAGCTTTGTTGAATGCATTTGACCTTCATTTGATTCAAAAAGCTTTGTTTGAATGAATTTGACTTTTATTTTATTCATTTCGCTTTGTAGAATGCATTTGACTTTCATTTGATCTAATTAGCTTTGATGAATGCATTTTGACTTTTCATTTGATTCAAAAAGCTTTGTTTGAATGTGTTTGACTTTCATTTGATTCAATTAGCTTTTTTAAAAATGCATTTGACTTTCATTTGATTCAATTAGCTTAGTTTGAATTTGTTTGACTTTCATTTGATTCATTTAGCTTTGTGGAATGCATTTTGACTTTCATATGATTCAAAACGCTTTGTTTGAAATGTGTTTGACTTTTATTTGAATCAATTAGCTTTTGTTTGAATGTGTTTTACTTTCATTTGATTTAATTAGCTTTGTAGAATGCATTTGATTTCATTTGATTCAATTAGCTTTGATGAATGCATTTGACTTTCATTGATTCAAAAAGGTTTTTTTTTGAATGTGTTTGACTCTATTTGATTCAATTAGCTTTGTAGAAAGCATTAGACTTCATTTGATTTTGACTTTCATTTGATTCAATTAGCTTTGTGGAATGCATTTGACTTTCATATGATTCAAAAGCTTTGTTTGAATGTGTTTGACTTTTATTTGAATCAATAAGCTTTGTTTGAATGTGTTTTACTTTCATTTGATTTAATTAGCTTTGTTAGAATGCATTTGACTTGCATTTAATTCAATTAGCTTTGATGAATGCCATTTGACTTTCATTTGATTCAAAAAGGTTTGTTTGAATGTGTTTGACTTTATTTGATTCAATTAGCTTTTGTAGAAAGCATTAGACTTTCATTTGATTGAATTAGCTTAGTTTGAATTTGTTTGACTTTCATTTTGATTCAATTAGCTTTGTGGAATGCATTTGACTTTCATATGATTCAAAAAGCTTTGTTTGAATGTGTTTGACTTTCATTTGAATCAATTAGCTTTGTTTGAATGTGTTTTAACTTTCATTTGATTTAATTAGCTTTGTTAAATGCATTTGACTTTCATTTGATCTAATTAGCTTTGATGAATGCATTTGACTTTCATTTGATTCAAAAAAGCTTTGTTTGAATGTGTTTGACTTTAATTTGAATTCAATTAGATTTGTAGAATGCATTAGACTTTCATTTGATTCAATTAGCTTTGATTGAATGTGTTTGACTTTCATTTTATTCAATTAGCTTTGTTGAATGCATTTGACTTTCATTTGATTCAAAATGCTTTGTTTGAATGTGTTTGACTTTTATTTGATTCTATTAGCTTTATAGAATGTATTAGAATTTCATTTGATTCAATTAGATTTGTTTGAATACGTTTGACTTTTATTTCATTTAATTAGCTTTGTAGAATCCATTTGACTTTCATTGATAGCTTTGTAGAAATGCAATTTGACTTCATTTGATTCAATTAGCTTTTTAAAAATGCATTTGACTTTATTTGATTCAATTCAGCTTTGTTGAATGCATTTGACTTTCATTTGATTCAAAAGCTTTGTTTTGAATCTGTTTGACTTTCATTTGATTTAATTATCTTGTAGAATGCATTAGACTTTAATTTGATTCTAATTAAAGCTATGTGTGTTTTGAATTCTGTGTTTTGACTTCATATTGAATTTACAATTAGCTTTGTTTGAATGTGTTTTACTTTCATTTGATTTAATTAGCTTTGTTAAATGCATTTGACTTTCATTTGATTCAATTAGCTTTGATGAATGCATTTGACTTTCATTTGATTCAAAAAGCTTTGTTTGAATGTTTTTGACTTTCATTTTATTCAATTAGCTTTGTAGAATGCATTAGACTTTCATTTGATTCAATTAGCTTTGTTTGAATGTGTTTAACTTTCATTTGATTCAATTAGCTTGGTTGAATGCATTTGACTTTCATTTGATTCAAAAAGCTTTGTTTAAATGTGTTTAACTTTCATTTGATTCTATAAGCTTTGTATAATGTAATAGAATTTCATTTGAGTCAATTAGCTTTATTTGAATATGTTTGGTTTTCATTTCATTCAATGAGCCTTGTAGAATCCATTTGACTTTAATTTGATTCAATTAGCTTTGTAGAATGCATTAGACTTTCATTTGATTTAATTAGCTTTGTTTGAATGAGTTTGACTTTCATTTGATTTAATTAGCTTTGTTTGAATGCATTTCACTTTCAATTGATTCAATTAACTTTGTTGAATGCATTTGACTTTCATATGATTCAAAAAGCTTTGTTTGTTTGATTCAATTAGTTTTGTAGAATGCATTAGACTTTCATTTGATTCAATTAGATTTGTTTGAATGTGTTTGACTTTCATTTCATTCAATTAGCTTTTTAAAAATGCATTTGACTTTCATTTGATTCAATTAGCTTTTTAAAAATGCATTTGACTTTCATTTGATTCAATCAGTTGAATGCATTTGACTTTCATTTGATTCAAAAATTTGACTTTCATTTGATTTTGTTTGAATGTGTTTGACTTTATTTGATTCAATTAGCTTTGTAGAAAGCATTACTTTCATTTGATTCAATTAGCTTAGTTTGAATTTGTTTGACTTTCATTTGTTTCAATTAGATTTGTGGAATGCATTTGACTTTCATATGATTCAAAAAGCTATGTTTGAATGTGTTTGACTTTCATTTGAATCAATTAGCTTTGTTTGAATGTGTTTTACTTTCATTTGATTTAATTAGCTTTGTAGAATGCATTTGACTTTCGTTTGATTCAATTAGCTTTGATGAATGCATTTGAATTTCATTTGATTCAAAAAGCTTTGTTTGAATGTTTGACTTTCATTTTATTCAATTAGCTTTGTAGAATGCATTAGACTTTCATTTGATTCAATTAGCTTTGTTTGAATGTGTTTAACTTTCATTTGATTCAATTAGCTTGGTTGAATGCATTTGACTTTCATTTGATTCAAAAAGCTTTGTTTAAATGTGTTTAACTTTCATTTGATTCTATAAGCTTTGTATAATGTAATAGAATTTCATTTGATTCAATTAGCTTTATTTGAATATGTTTGGTTTTCATTTCATTCAATGAGCCTTGTAGAATCCATTTGACTTTAATTTGATTCAATTAGCTTTGTAGAATGCATTAGACTTTCATTTGATTTAATTAGCTTTGTTTGAATGAGTTTGACTTTCATTTGATTCAATTAGCTTTGTAGAATGCATTTAACTTTCATTTGATTCAATTAGCTTTGTTGAATGCATTTGACTTTCATATGATTCAAAAAGCTTTTGTTTGTTTGATTCAATTAGTTTTGTAGAATGCATTAGACTTTCATATTTGATTCAATTAATTTGTTTGAATGTGTTTGACTTTCATTTCATTCAATTAGCTTTTTAAAAATGCATTTGACTTTCATTTGATTCAATTAGCTTTTTTGCATTTGACTTTCATTTGATTCAATCAGCTTTGTTGAATGCATTTGACTTTCATTTGATTCAAAAAGCTTTGTTTGAATCTGTTTGACTTTCATTTGATTCAAAAGGTTTGTTTGAATGTGTTTGACTTTATTTGATTCAATTAGCTTTGTAGAAAGCATTCTTTCATTTGATTCAATTAGCTTAGTTTGAATTGTTTGACTTTCATTTGATTCAATTAGCTTTGTGGAATGCATTTGACTTTCATATGATTCAAAAAAGCTATGTTTGAATGTGTTTGACTTTCATTTGAATCAATTAGCTTTGTTTGAATGTGTTTTACTTTCATTTGATTTAATTAAGCTTTGTAGAATGCATTTGACTTTCGTTTGATTCAATTAGCTTTGATGAATGCATTTGAATTTCATTTGATTCAAAAAGCTTTGTTTGAATGTTTTTGACTTTCATTTTATTCAATTAGCTTTGTAGAATGCATTAGACTTTCATTTGATTCAATTAGCTTTGTTTGAATGTGTTTAACTTTCATTTGATTCAATTAGCTTGGTTGAATGCATTTGACTTTCATTTGATTCAAAAAGCTTTGTTTAAATGTGTTTAACTTTCATTTGATTCTATAAGCTTTGTATAATGTAATAGAATTTCATTTGATTCAATTAGCTTTATTTGAATATGTTTGGTTTTCATTTCATTCAATGAGCCTTGTAGAATCCATTTGACTTTAATTTGATTCAATTAGCTTTGTAGAATGCATTAGACTTTCATTTGATTTAATTAGCTTTGTTTGAATGAGTTTGACTTTCATTTGATTCAATTAGCTTTGTAGAATGCATTTAACTTTCATTTGATTCAATTAGCTTTGTTGAATGCATTTGACTTTCATATGATTCAAAAAGCTTTGTTGTTTGATTCAATTAGTTTTGTAGAATGCATTAGACTTTCATTTGATTCAATTAGATTTGTTTGAATGTGTTTGACTTTCATTTCATTCAATTAGCTTTTTAAAAATGCATTTGACTTTCATTTGATTCAATTAGCTTTTTAAAATGCATTTGACTTTCATTTGATTAATCAGCTTTGTTGAATGCATTTGACTTTGATTCAAAAAGCTTTGTTTGAATGTTTGACTTTCATTTGATTCAAAAATTTGTTGTTTTTTCAATTAGTTAGTTTGAATTTGTTTGACTTTCATTTGATTCAATTAGCTTTGTGGAATGCATTTGACTTTCATATGATTCAAAAAGCTATGTTTGAATGTGTTTGACTTTCATTTGAATCAATTAGTTTGTTTGAATGTGTTTTACTTTCATTTGATTTAATTAGCTTTGTTAGAATGCATTTGACTTTCGTTTGATTCAATTAGCTTTGATGAATGCATTTGAATTTCATTTGATTCAAAAAGCTTTGTTTGAATGTGTTTGACTTTCATTTTATTCAATTAGCTTTTTAGAATGCATTAGACTTTCATTTGATTCAATTACTTTGTTTGAATGTGTTTAACTTTCATTTGATTCAATTAGCTTGGTTGAATGCATTTGACTTTCATTTGATTCAAAAAGCTTTGTTTAAATGTGTTTAACTTTCATTTGATTCTATAAGCTTTGTATAATGTAATAGAATTTCATTTCATTCAATTAGCTTTATTTGAATATGTTTGGTTTTCATTTCATTCAATGAGCCTTGTAGAATCCATTTGACTTTAATTTGATTCAATTAGCTTTGTAGAATGCATTAGACTTTCATTTGATTTAATTAGCTTTGTTTGAATGAGTTTGACTTTCATTTGATTCAATTAGCTTTGTAGAATGCATTTAACTTTCATTTGATTCAATTAGCTTTGTTGAATGCATTTGACTTTCATATGATTCAAAAAGCTTTGTTTGTTTGATTCAATTAGTTTTGTAGAATGCATTAGACTTTCATTTGATTCAATTAGATTTGTTGAATGTGTTTGACTTTCATTTCATTCAATTAGCTTTTAAAAATGCATTTGACTTTCATTTGATTCAATTAGCTTTTTTGCATTTGACTTTCATTTGATTCAATCAGCTTTGTTGAATGCATTTGACTTTCATTTGATTCAAAAAGCTTTGTTTGAATCTGTTTGACTTTCATTTGATTCAAAAATTGAATGTGTTTGACTTTATTTGATTCAATTAGCTTTGTAGAAGCATTTACTTTCATTTGATTCAATTAGCTTGTTTGAATTTGTTTGACTTTCATTTGATTCAATTAGCTTTGTGGAATGCATTTGACTTTCATATGATTCAAAAAGCTTGTTTGAATGTGTTTGACTTTCATTTGAATCAATTAGCTTTGTTTGAATGTGTTTTACTTTCATTTGATTTTAGCTTTGTAGAATGCATTTGACTTTCGTTTGATTCAATTAGCTTTGATGAATGCATTTGAATTTCATTTGATTCAAAAAGCTTGTTTGAATGTGTTTGACTTTCATTTTATTCAATTAGCTTTGTAGAATGCATTAGACTTTCATTTGATTCAATTAGCTTTGTTTGAATGTGTTTAACTTTCATTTGATTCAATTAGCTTGGTTGAATGCATTTGACTTTCATTTGATTCAAAAAGCTTTGTTTAAATGTGTTTAACTTTCATTTGATTCTATAAGCTTTGTATAATGTAATAGAATTTCATTTGATTCAATTAGCTTTATTTGAATATGTTTGGTTTTCATTTCATTCTGAGCCTTGTAGAATCCATTTGACTTTCATTTGATTCAATTAGCTTTGTAGAATGCATTAGACTTTCATTTGATTTAATTAGCTTTGTTTGAATGAGTTTGACTTTCATTTGATTCAATTAGCTTTGTAGAATGCATTTAACTTTCATTTGATTCAATTAGTTTGTTGAATGCATTTGACTTTCATATGATTCAAAAAGCTTTGTTTGAATGTGTTTGACTTTTATTTGATTCAATTAGTTTTGTAGAATGCATTAGACTTTCATTTGATTCAATTAGATTTGTTTGAATGTGTTTGACTTTCATTTGATTCAATTAGCTTTTAAAAATGCATTTGACTTTCATTTGATTCAATTAGCTTTTTAAAAATGCATTTGACTTTCATTTGATTCAATCAGCTTTGTTGAATGCATTTGACTTTCATTTGATTCAAAAAGCTTTGTTTGAATCTGTTTGACTTTCATTTGATTCAAAACTTTGACTTAATTAGCTTTGTAGAATGCATTAGACTTTAATTTGATTTAATTAGCTTTTTTGAATGTGTTTGACTTTCAATTGATTCAATTAGCTTTGTTTGAATGCTTTCACTTTCAATTGATTCAATAAACTTTGTAGAATGCCTTTGACTTTCATTTAATTCAATTAGCTTTGTGGAATGCATTTGACTTTCATATGATTCAAAAAGCTTTGTTTGAATGTGTTTGACTTTTATTTGAATCAATTAGCTTTGTTTGAATGTGTTTTACTTTCATTTGATTTAATTAGCTTTGTAGAATGCATTTGACTTTCATTTGATTCAATTAGCTTTGATGAATGCATTTGACTTTCATTTGATTCAAAAAGGTTTTTTTTGATGTGTTTCACTTTATTTGATTCAATTAGCTTTGTAGAATGCATTAGACTTTTATTTGATTCAATTAGCTTTGTTGAATGCATTTGACTTTCATTTGATTCAAAATGCTTTGTTTGAATGTGTTTGACTTTTATTTGATTCTATTAGCTTTGTAGAAATTAGAATTTCATTTGATTCAATTAGCTTTGTTTGACTTTCATTTGATAGCTTTGTTGAATGAATTTGGCTTTGTAGAATGCATTTGACTTTCATTTGATTCAATTAGATTTGTGGAATGCATTTGACTTTCATATGATCAAAAAGCTTGTTTGAATGTGTTTGACTTTCATTTGAATCAATTAGCTTTGTTTGAATGTGTTTTACTTTCATTTGATTTAATTAGCTTTTTAGAATGCATTTGACTTTCATTTGATTTAATTAGCTTTGATGAATGCATTTGACTTTCATTTGATTCAAAGTTTTGTTTGAATGTGTTTGACTTTATTTGATTCAATTAGCTTTGTAGAAAGCATTAGACTTTCATTTGATTCAATTAGCTGTTTGACTTTCATTTGATTCAATTAGCTTTGTTTAGACTTTCATTTGATTCAATTAGCTTTGACTTTATTTGATTCAATTAGATTTGTTTTTCATTTGATTCAATTAGCACTTTCATTTGATTCAATTAGCTTTGTGGAATGCATTTGACTTTCATATGATTCAAAAAGCTTTGTTTGAATGTGTTTGACTTTCATTTGAATCAATTAGCTTTGTTTGAATGTGTTTACTTTCATTTGATTTAATTAGCTTTGTTAAATGCATTTGACTTTCATTTGATTCAATTAGCTTTGATGAATGCATTTGACTTTCATTTGATTCAAAAAGCTTTGTTTGAATGTGTTTGACTTTCATTTGATTCAATTAGCTTTGTAGAATGCATTAGACTTTCATTTGATTCAATTAGCTTTGATTGAATGTGTTTGACTTTCATTTTATTCAATTAGCTTTGTTGAATGCATTTGACTTTCATTTGATTCAATTATTTGAATGTGTTTAACTTTCATTTGATTCAATTAGCTTGAATGCATTTGACTTTCATTTGATTCAAAAAGCTTTGTTTAAATGTGTTTAACTTTCATTTGATTCTATAAGCTTTGTATAATGTAATAGAATTTCATTTGATTCAATTAGCTTTATTTGAATATGTTTGGTTTTCATTTCATTCAATGAGCCTTGTAGAATCCATTTGACTTTCATTTGATTCAATTAGCTTTGTAGAATGCATTAGACTTTCATTTGATTTAATTAGCTTTGTTTGAATGAGTTTGACTTTCATTTGATTCAATTAGCTTTGTAGAATGCATTTAACTTTCATTTGATTCAATTAGTTTTGTTGAATGCATTTGACTTTCATATGATTCAAAAAGCTTTGTTTGAATGTGTTTGACTTTTATTTGATTCAATTAGTTTTGTAGAATGCATTAGACTTTCATTTGATTCAATTAGATTTGTTTGAATGTGTTTGACTTTCATTTGATTCAATTAGCTTTTTAAAAATGCATTTGACTTTCATTTGATTCAATTAGCTTTTTAATGCATTTGACTTTCATTTGATTCAATCTTTGTTGAATGCATTTGACTTTCATTTGATTCAAAAAGCTTTGTTTGAATTTGACTTTCATTTGATTCAAAACGTTTTGTTTGAATGTGTTTGACTTTCATTGATTTAATTAGCTTTGTAGAATGCATTAGACTTTAATTTGATTTAATTAGCTTTGTTTGAATGTGTTTGACTTTCAATTGATTCAATTAGCTTTGTTTGAATGCATTTCACTTTCAATTGATTCAATAAACTTTGTAGAATGCTTTGACTTTCATTTAATTCAATTAGCTTTGTGGAATGCATTTGACTTTCATATGATTCAAAAAGCTTTGTTTGAATGTGTTTGACTTTTATTTGAATCAATTAGCTTTGTTTGAATGTGTTTTACTTTCATTTGATTTAATTAGCTTTGTAGAATGCATTTGACTTTCATTTGATTCAATTAGCTTTGATGAATGCATTTGACTTTCATTTGATTCAAAAAGGTTTGTTTGAATGTGTTTGACTTTATTTGATTCATTAGCTTTGTAGAATGCATTAGACTTTATTTGATTCAATTAGCTTTGTTGAATGCATTTGACTTTCATTTGATTCAAAAATGCTTTGTTGAATGTGTTTGACTTTTATTTGATTCTATTAGCTTTCATTTGATTCAATTAGCTTTGTTTGTTTCATTTGATAGCTTTGTTGAATGAATTTGACTTTTATTTTATTCATTTCGCTTTGTAGAATGCATTTGACTTTCATTTGATTCAATTAGATTTGTGGAATGCATTTGACTTTCATATGAAAAAGCTTGTTTGAATGTGTTTGACTTTCATTTGAATCAATTAGCTTTGTTTGAATGTTTTACTTTCATTTGATTTAATTAGCTTTGTAGAATGCATTTGACTTTCATTTTGATTTAATTAGCTTTGATGAATGCATTTGACTTTCATTTGATTCAAAAAGTTTGTTTGAATGTGTTTGACTTTTTTGATTCAATTAGCTTTGTAGAAAGCATTAGACTTTCATTTGATTCAATTAGCTTTGACTTTCATTTGATTCAATTAGCTTTGTTTTTTCATTTGATTCAATTAGCTTGTTTGAATGTGTTTGACTTTATTTGATTCAATTAGATTTGTAGAAATTGACTTTCATTTGATTCAATTAGCTGAATTTGTTTAACTTTCATTTGATTCAATTAGCTTTGTGGAATGCATTTGACTTTCATATGATTCAAAAAGCTTTGTTTGAATGTGTTTGACTTTCATTTGAATCAATTAGCTTTGTTTGAATGTGTTTCTTTCATTTGATTTAATTAGCTTTGTTAAATGCATTTGACTTTCATTTGATTCAATTAGCTTTGATGAATGCATTTGACTTTCATTTGATTCAAAAAGCTTTTTTGAATGTGTTTGACTTTCATTTGATTCAATTAGCTTTGTAGAATGCATTAGACTTTCATTTGATTCAATTAGCTTTGATTGAATGTGTTTGACTTTCATTTTATTCAATTAGCTTTGTTGAATGCATTTGACTTTCATTTGATTCAAAATGCTTTGTTTGAATGTGTTTGACTTTTATTTGATTCTATTAGCTTTGTAGATGTATTAGAATTTCATTGATTCAATTAGCTTTGTTTGAATACGTTTGACTTTCATTTCATTTAATTAGCTAGAATCCATTTAACTTTCATTTGATAGCTTTGTTGAATGCATTTGACCTTCATTTGATTCAAAAGCTTTGTTGAATGAATTTGACTTTTTTATTCATAGAATGCATTTGACTTTCATTTGATTCAATTAGATTTGTGGAATGCATTTGACTTTCATATGATCAAAAAGCTTGTTTGAATGTGTTTGACTTTCATTGAATCAATTAGCTTTGTTTGAATGTGTTTTACTTTCATTTGATTAATTAGCTTTGTAGAATGCATTTGACTTTCATTTGATTCAATTAGCTTTGATGAATGCATTTGACTTTCATTTGATTCAAAAATTTGAATTTGATTGATTCAATTAGCTTTGTTGACTTTCATTTGATTCAATTAGCTTTGACTTTCATTTGATTCAATTAGCTTTGTTTGACTTTCATTTGATTCAATTTTGTTTGAATGTGTTTGACTTTATTTGATTCTTGTTTAGACTTTCATTTGATTCAATTAGCTTATTGAATTTGTTTGACTTTCATTTGATTCAATTAGCTTTGAATGCATTTGACTTTCATATGATTCAAAAAGCTTTGTTTGAATGTGTTTGACTTTCATTTGAATCAATTAGCTTTGTTTGAATTGTTTTTACTTTCATTTGATTTAATTAGCTTTGTTAAATGCATTTGACTTTCATTTGATTAATTAGCTTTGTGAATGCATTTGACTTTCATTTGATTCAAAAAGCTTTGTTTGAATGTGTTTGACTTTCATTTGATTCAATTAGCTTTGTAGAATGCATTAGACTTTCATTTGATTCAATTAGCTTTGATTGAATGTTTGACTTTCATTTTATTCAATTAGCTTTGTTGAATGCATTTGACTTTCATTTGATTCAAAATGCTTTGTTTGAATGTGTTTGACTTTTATTTGATTCTATTAGCTTTGTAGAATGTATTAGAATTTCATTTGATTCAATTAGCTTTGTTTGAATACGTTTGACTTTCATTTCATTTAATTAGCTTTGTAGAATCCATTTAACTTTCATTTGATAGCTTTGTTGAATGCATTTGACCTTCATTTGATTCAAAAAGCTTTGTTTGAATGAATTTGACTTTTATTTTATTCATTTCGCTTTGTAGAATGCATTTGACTTTCATTTGATTCAATTAGATTTGTGGAATGCATTTGACTTTCATATGATCAAAAAGCTATGTTTGAATGTGTTTGACTTTCATTTGAATCAATTAGCTTTGTTTGAATGTGTTTTACTTTCATTTGATTTAATTAGCTTTGTAGAATGCATTTGACTTTCATTTGATTCAATTAGCTTTGATGAATGCATTTGACTTTCATTTGATTCAAAAAGTTTGTTTGAATGTGTTTGACTTTATTTGATTCAATTAGCTTTGTAGAAAGCATTAGACTTTCATTTGATTCAATTAGCTTAGTTTGAATTTTTTGACTTTCATTTGATTCAATTAGCTTTGTGGAATGCATTTGACTTTCATAATTCAAAAAGCTTTGTTTGAATGTGTTTGACTTTCATTTGAATCAATTAGCTTTGTTTGAATGTGTTTTACTTTCATTTGATTTAATTAGCTTTGTTAAATTTGACTTTCATTTGATCTAATTAGCTTTGATGAATGCATTTGACTTTCATTTGATTCAAAAGTTTTGTTTAATGTGTTTTACTTTCATTTGATTCAATTAGCTTTGTAGAATGCATTAGACTTTCATTTGATTCAATTAGCTTTGATTGAATGTGTTTGACTTTCATTTTATTCAATTAGCTTTGTTGAATGCATTTGACTTTCATTTGATTCAAAATGCTTTGTTTGAATGTGTTTGACTTTATTTGATTCTATTAGCTTTGTAGAATGTATTAGAATTTCATTTGATTCAATTAGCTTTGAATACGTTTGACTTTCATTCATTTAATTAGCTTTGTAGAATCCATTTGACTTTCATTTGATAGCTTTGTTGAATGCATTTGACCTTCATTTGATTCAAAAAGCTTTGTTGAATGAATTTGACTTTTATTTTATTCATTTCGCTTTGTAGAATGCATTTGACTTTCATTTTATTCAATTAGATTTGTGGAATGCATTTGCTTTCATATGATTTAAAAAGCTATGTTTGAATGTGTTTGACTTTCATTTGAATCAATTAGCTTTGTTTGAATGTGTTTTACTTTCATTTGATTTAATTAGCTTTTAGAATGCATTTGACTTTCATTTGATTCAATTAGCTTTGATGAATGCATTTGACTTTCATTTGATTCAAAAAGTTTGTTTGAATGTGTTTGACTTTATTTGATTCAATTAGCTTTGTAGAATGCATTAGACTTTCATTTGATTCAATTAGCTTTGATTGAATGTGTTTAACTTTCATTTATTTAATTAGCTTTGTTGAATGCATTTGACTTTCATTTGATTCTAAAAGCTTTGTTTAAATGTGTTTAACTTTCATTTCATTCTATAAGCTTTGTATAATGTAATAGAATTTCATTTGATTCAATTAGCTTTATTTGAATATGTTTGGTTTTCATTTGATTCAATGAGCCTTGTAGAATCCATTTGACTTTCATTTGATTCAATTAGCTTTGTAGAATGCATTAGACTTTCATTTGATTCAATTAGCTTTGATTGAATGTGTTTAACTTTTTTTATTTAATTAGCTTTGTTGAATGCATTTGACTTTCATATGATTTTAAAAAGCTTTGTTTGACTTTTATTTGATTCAATTAGTTTGTAGAATGCATTAGACTTTCATTTGATTCAATTAGATTTTTTGAATGTGTTTGACTTTCATTTGATTCAATTAGCTTTTAAAAATGCATTTGACTTTCATTTGATTCAATCAGCTTTGTTGAATGCATTTGACTTTCATTTGATTCAAAAAGCTTTGTTTGAATCTGTTTGACTTTCATTTAATTCAAAACGTTTGTTTGAATGTGTTTGACTTTCATTTGATTTAATTAGCTTTGTAGAATGCATTGACTTTAATTTGATTTAATTAGCTTTGTTTAAATGTGTTTGACTTTCAATTTGATTCAATTAGCTTTGTTTGAATGCATTCACTTTCAATTGATTCAATAAACTTTGTAGAATGCCTTTGACTTTCATTTAATTCAATTAGCTTTGTGGAATGCATTTGACTTTCATATGATTCAAAAAGCTTTGTTTGAATGTGTTTGACTTTTATTTGAATCAATTAGCTTTGTTTGAATGTGTTTTACTTTCATTTGATTTAATTAGCTTTGTAGAATGCATTTGACTTTCATTTGATTCAATTAGCTTGATGAATGCATTTGACTTTCATTTGATTCAAAAAGGTTTGTTTGAATGTGTTTGACTTTATTTGATTCAATTAGCTTTGTAGAATGCATTATTCATTTTATTCAATTAGCTTTGATTGAATGTGTTTGACTTTCATTTATTCAATTAGCTTTGTTGAATGCATTTGACTTTCATTTGATTCAAAATGCTTTGTTTGAATGTGTTTGACTTTTATTTGATTCTATTAGCTTTGTAGAATGTATTAGAATTTCAATTGATTCAATTTGCTTTGTTTGAATACGTTTGACTTTCATTTCATTTAATTAGCTTTGTAGAATCCATTTAACTTTCATTTGATAGCTTTGTTGAATGCATTTGACCTTCATTTGATTCAAAAAGCTTTGTTTGAATGAATTTGACTTTTATTTTATTCATTTCGCTTTGTAGAATGCATTTGACTTTCATTTGATTCAATTAGATTTGTGGAATGCATTTGACTTTCATATGATCAAAAAGCTATGTTTGAATGTGTTTGACTTTCATTTGAATCAATTAGCTTTGTTTGAATATTTTACTTTCATTTGATTTAATTAGCTTTGTAGAATGCATTTGACTTTCATTTGATTCAATTAGCTTGATGAATGCATTTGACTTTCATTTGATTCAAAAAGGTTTGTTTGAATGTGTTTGACTTTATTTGATTCAATTAGCTTTGTAGAATGCATTAGACTTTCATTTGATTCATTAGCTTTGATTGAATGTGTTTAACTTTCATTTTATTCAATTAGCTTTGTTGAATGCATTTGACTTTCATTTGATTCAAAAGCTTTGTTTAAATGTGTTTAACTTTCATTTCATTCTATAAGCTTTGTATAATGTAATAGAATTTCATTTGATTCAATTAGCTTTATTTGAATATGTTTGGTTTCATTTGATTCAATGAGCCTTTGTAGAATCCATTTGACTTTCATTTGATTCAATTAGCTTTGTAGAATGCATTAGACTTTCATTTGATTTAATTAGCTTTGTTTGAATTAGTTTGACTTTCATTTGATTCAATTAGCTTTGTAGAATGCATTTAACTTTCATTTGATTCAATTAGCTTTGTTGAATGCATTTGACTTTCATATGATTCAAAAAGCTTTGTTTGACTTTTATTTGATTCAATTAGTTTTGTAGAATGCATTAGACTTTCATTTGATTCAATTAGATTTGTTTGAATGTGTTTGACTTTCATTGATTCAATTAGCTTTTTAAAAATGCATTTGACTTTCATTTGATTCAATCAGCTTTGTTGAATGCATTTGACTTTAATTTGATTCAAAAAGCTTTGTTTGAATCTGTTTGACTTTCATTTAATTCAAAACGTTTTGTTTGAATGTGTTGACTTTCGTTTGATTTAATTAGCTTTGTAGAATGCATTAGACTTTAATTTGATTTAATTAGCTTTGTTTAAATGTGTTTGACTTTCAATTGATTCAATTAGCTTGTTTGAATGCATTTCACTTTCAATTGATTCAATAAACTTTGTAGAATGCCTTTGACTTTCATTTAATTCAATTAGCTTTGTGGAATGCATTTGACTTTCATATGATTCAAAAAGCTTTGTTTGAATGTGTTTGACTTTTATTTGAATCAATTAGCTTTGTTTGAATGTGTTTTACTTTCATTTGATTTAATTAGCTTTGTAGAATGCATTTGACTTTCATTTGATTTTAATTAGCTTGATGAATGCATTTGACTTTCATTTGATTCAAAAAGGTTTGTTTGAATGTGTTTGACTTTATTTGATTCAATTAGCTTTGTAGAATGCATTAGACTTTCATTTGATTCAATTAGCTTTGATTGAATGTGTTTGACTTTCATTTATTCAATTAGCTTTGTTGAATGCATTTGACTTTCATTTGATTCAAAATGCTTTGTTTGAATGTGTTTGACTTTTATTTGATTTTATTAGCTTTGTAGAATGTATTAGAATTTCAATTGATTCAATTTGCTTTGTTTGAATACGTTTGACTTTCATTTCATTTAATTAGCTTTGTAGAATCCATTTAACTTTCATTTGATAGCTTTGTTGAATGCATTTGACCTTCATTTGATTCAAAAAGCTTTGTTTGAATGAATTTGACTTTTATTTTATTCATTTCGCTTTGTAGAATGCATTTGACTTTCATTTGATTCAATTAGATTTGTGGAATGCATTTGACTTTCATATGATCAAAAAGCTATGTTTGAATGTGTTTGACTTTCATTTGAATCAATTAGCTTTGTTTGAATGTGTTTTACTTTCATTTGATTTAATTAGCTTTGTAGAATGCATTTGACTTTCATTTGATTCAATTAGCTTTGATGAATGCATTTGACTTTCATTTGATTCAAAAGGTTTGTTTGAATGTGTTTGACTTTATTTGATTCAATTAGCTTTGTAGAATGCATTAGACTTTCATTTGATTCAATTAGCTTTGTTTGAATGTGTTTAACTTTGATTTTATTAATTAGCTTTGTTGAATGCATTTGACTTTCATTTGATTCTAAAAGCTTTGTTTAAATGTGTTTAACTTTCATTTCATTCTATAAGCTTTGTATAATGTAATAGAATTTCATTTGATTCAATTAGCTTTATTTGAATATGTTTGGTTTTCATTTGATTCAATGAGCCTTGTAGAATCCATTTGACTTTCATTTGATTCAATTAGCTTTGTAGAATGCATTAGACTTTCATTTGATTTAATTAGCTTTGTTTGAATTAGTTTGACTTTCATTTGATTCAATTAGCTTTGTATAATGCATTTAACTTTCATTTGATTCAATTAGCTTTGTTGAATGCATTTGACTTTCATATGATTCAAAAAGCTTTGTTTGACTTTTATTTGATTAATTAGTTTTGTAGAATGCATTAGACTTTCATTTGATTCAATTAGATTTGTTTGAATGTGTTTGACTTTCATTTGATTCAATTAGCTTTTTTAAAAATGCTTTGACTTTCATTTGATTCAATCAGCTTTGTTGAATGCATTTGATTTTAATTTGATTCAAAAAGCTTTGTTTGAATCTGTTTGACTTTCATTTTAATTCAAAACGTTTTGTTTGAATGTGTTGACTTTCATTTGATTTAATTAGCTTTGTAGAATGCATTAGACTTTAATTTGATTTAATTAGCTTTGTTTAAATGTGTTTGACTTTCAATTGATTCAATTAGCTTTGTTTGAATGCATTTCACTTTCAATTGATTCAATAAACTTTGTAGAATGCCTTTGACTTTCATTTAATTCAATTAGCTTTGTGGAATGCATTTGACTTTCATATGATTCAAAAAGCTTTGTTTGAATGTGTTTGACTTTTATTTGAATCAATTAGCTTTGTTTGAATGTGTTTTACTTTCATTTGATTTAATTAGCTTTGTAGAATGCATTTGACTTTCATTTGATTCAATTAGCTTTGATGAATGCATTTTGACTTTCATTTGATTCAAAAAGGTTTGTTTGAATGTGTTTTGACTTTATTTGATTCAATTAGCTTTGTAGAATGCATTAGACTTTCATTTGATTCAATTAGCTTTGATTGAATGTGTTTGACTTTCATTTTATTCAATTAGCTTTGTTGAATGCATTTGACTTTCATTTGATTCAAAAATGCTTTGTTTGAATGTGTTTGACTTTTTATTTGATTCTATTAGCATGTATTAGAATTTCAATTGATTCAATTTGCTTTGATACGTTTGACTTTCATTTCATTTAATTAGCTTTGTAGAATCCATTTAACTTTCATTTGATAGCTTTGTTGAATGCATTTGACTTCATTTGATTCAAAAAGCTTTGTTTGAATGAATTTGACTTTTATTTTATTCATTTCGCTTTGTAGAATGCATTTGACTTTCATTTGATTCAAGTAGATTTGTGGAATGCA
>NW_018742996.1:0-27567 GCF_001683475.1 Chenopodium quinoa | reverse complement strand
AATCAAATAAAAATCAAACACATTCAAACAAAGCTTTTTCAATCAAATGAAATTCAAATGCATTCAAAATAGCGATTTGAATCAAGTGAAAGTCAAACAAAGCTTTTTGAATCAAATGATTGTCAAATCCATTCAACGATGCTAATTGAATCATATGAAAGTCAAGCACATTCAAACAAATCTTTTTGAATCAACTGAAAGTCAAATGCAATTAAAAAAAAGTAATTAAATCAAGTGAAAGTCAATTACATTTAAACAAAGCTTTTTAAATCAAATGAAAGTTAAATCATTCAAAAAGCTAATTGAATCAAGTGAAAGTCTAGGTAATTCAAACAAAGCTTTTTGAATCAAATGACTGTCAAATGCGTTCAACGATGCTAATTGAATCAAATGAAAGTCAAACACATTCAAACAAAGCTTTTTGAATCAAATGAAAGTCATATGCATTCAACAAAGCTAATTGAATCAAATGAAAGTCAATGGCATTCTAACAAACCTAATTAATCAAACGAAAGTCAATGGCATTCTAACAAACCTAATTGAATCAAATGAAAGTCAACCACATTCAAACAAAGCTAATTGAATCAAATGAAAGTTAACCACATTCAAACAAAGCTAATTTAAATCAAGTGAAATTCAAACACATTCAAACAAAGCTTTTTGAATCAAAGAAAGTCAAATGATTCAAAAAAAGCTAATTGAATCAAGTGAAAGTCAAACAAATTCAAACATAGCTTTTTGAATCAAATGATTGTCAAATGCATTCAACGATACTAATTGAATCATATGAAAGTCAAACACATTCAAACAAATCTTTTTGAATCAAATGAAAGTCAAATGCATTCAACAGATCAAATTGAATCAATTAAAAGTCAACCACATTCAAACAAAGCTAATTAAATCCAATGGAAGGCAAACACATTCAAACAAAGCTATTTGAATCAAATGAAAGTCAAACACATTCAAACAATGCTATCTGAATCAAATGAAAGTCAAATGCATTCAAAAAAGATAATTAAATCAAACGAAAGTCAAACACATTCAGACAAAGCTAATTGCATCAAATGAAAGTCAAAAACATTCAAACAAAGCTAATTAAATCATATGAAAGTCAAATGCTTTCAAAAAGCTAATTGAATCAAGTAAAAGTCCAAAGAATTCAAACAAAGCTTTTTGAATCAAATGATTGTCAAATGCATTCAACGAGGCTAATTGAATCATATGACAGTCAAACAAAACTTTTTGAATCAAATGAAAGTCAAATGCATTCAACAAAGCAAATTGACTCAATTGAAAGTTAACCACATTCAAGCAAAGCTAATTGAATCAAATGAAAGTCAAACACATTTAAACAAAGCTATTTGAACCAAATGAAAGTCAAACACATTCAAGAAATGCTATTTGAATCAAATGAAAGTCAAACGCATTCAAAAAAGGTATTTAAATCAAGTGAAAGTCAAAATCATTCAAACAAAGCTATTTGAATCAAATTAAAGTCAAACACATTCAAAAAAGCTTTTTGAATTAAATGAAAGTCAAATGCATTAAACAAAGCTAATTGATTCAAATGAAAGTCAAACATTCAAACAAAGCTTCAAATGAAATTCAAATGCATTCAAAATAGCGATTTGAATCAAGTGAAAGTCAAACTTTTTGAATCAAATGATTGTCAAATCCGTTCAACGATGCTAATTGAATCATATGAAAGTCAAGCACATTCAAACAAATCTTTTTGAATCAACTGAAAGTCAAATGCAATTAAAAAAAAGTAATTAAATCAAGTGAAAGTCAAACATTTAAACAAAGCTTTTTAAATCAAATGAAAGTTAAATCATTCAAAAAAGCTAATTGAATCAAGTGAAAGTCTAGGTAATTCAAACAAAGCTTTTTGAATCAAATGACTGTCAAATGCGTTCAACGATGCTAATTGAATCAAATGAAAGTCAAACACATTCAAACAAAGCTTTTTGAATCAAATGAAAGTCATATGCATTCAACAAAGCTAATTGAATCAAATGAAAGTCAATGGCATTCTAACAAACCTAATTGAATCAAACGAAAGTCAATGGCATTCTAACAAACCTAATTGAATCAAATGAAAGTCAACCACATTCAAACAAAGCTAATTGAATCAAATGAAAGTTAACCACATTCAAACAAAGCTAATTTAAATCAAGTGAAATTCAAACACATTCAAACAAAGCTTTTTGAATCAAAGAAAGTCAAATGATTCAAAAAGCTAATTGAATCAAGTGAAAGTCAAACAAATTCAAACATAGCTTTTTGAATCAAATGATTGTCAAATGCATTCAACGATACTAATTGAATCATATGAAAGTCAAACACATTCAAACAAATCTTTTTGAATCAAATGAAAGTCAAATGCATTCAACAGATCAAATTGAATCAATTAAAAGTCAACCACATTCAAACAAAGCTAATTAAATCCAATGGAAGGCAAACACATTCAAACAAAGCTATTTGAATCAAATGAAAGTCAAACACATTCAAACAATGCTATCTGAATCAAATGAAAGTCAAATGCATTCAAAAAATAATTAAATCAAACGAAAGTCAAACACATTCAGACAAAGCTAATTGTCAAAACATTCAAAAGCTAATTAAATCATATGAAAGTCAAATGCTTTAAAAAGCTAATTGAATCAAGTAAAAGTCCAAAGAATTCAAACAAAGCTTTTTGAATCAAATGATTGTCAAATGCATTCAACGAGGCTAATTGAATCAATGACAGTCAAACAAAACTTTTTGAATCAAATGAAAGTCAAATGCATTCAACAAAGCAAATTGACTCAATTAAAAGTTAACCACATTCAAGCAAAGCTAATTGAATCAAATGAAAGTCAAACACATTTAAACAAAGCTATTTGAACCAAATGAAAGTCAAACACATTCAAGAAATGCTATTTGAATCAATGAAAGTCAAACGCATTCAAAAAAGGTATTTAAATCAAGTGAAAGTCAAAATCATTCAAACAAAGCTATTTGAATCAAATTAAAGTCAAACACATTCAAACAAAGCTTTTTGAATTAAATGAAAGTCAAATGCATTAAACAAACTAATTGATTCAAATGAAAGTCAATCACATTCAAAAAAGCTAATTTAATCAAATAAAATCAAACACATTCAAACAAAGCTTTTTCAATCAAATGAAAAAAGCTAATTGAATCAAGTGAAAGTCAAACAAATTCAAACATAGCTTTTTGAATCAAATGATTGTCAAATGCATTCAACGATACTAATTGAATCATATGAAAGTCAAACACATTCAAACAAATCTTTTTGAATCAAATGAAAGTCAAATGCATTCAACAGATCAAATTGAATCAATTAAAAGTCAACCACATTCAAACAAAGCTAATTAAATCCAATGGAAGGCAAACACATTCAAACAAAGCTATTTGAATCAAATGAAAGTCAAAACACATTCAAACAATGCTATCTGAATCAAATGAAAGTCAAATGCATTCAAAAAAGATAATTAAAAAAACGAAAGTCAAACACATTCAGACAAAGCTAATTGCATCAAATGAAAGTCAAAAACATTCAAACAAAGCTAATTAAATCATATGAAAGTCAAATGCTTTCAAAAAAGCTAATTGAATCAAGTAAAAGTCCAAAGAATTCAAACAAAGCTTTTTGAATCAAATGATTGTCAAATGCATTCAACGAGGCTAATTGAATCATATGACAGTCAAACAAAACTTTTTGAATCAAATGAAAGTCAAATGCATTCAACAAAGCAAATTGACTCAATTGAAAGTTAACCACATTCAAGCAAAGCTAATTGAATCAAATGAAAGTCAAACACATTTAAACAAAGCTATTTGAACCAAATGAAAGTCAAACACATTCAAGAAATGCTATTTGAATCAAATGAAAGTCAAACGCATTCAAAAAAGGTATTTAAATCAAGTGAAAGTCAAAATCATTCAAACAAAGCTATTTGAATCAAATTAAAGTCAAACACATTCAAACAAAGCTTTTTGAATTAAATGAAAGTCAAATGCATTAAACAAAGCTAATTGATTCAAATGAAAGTCAATCACATTCAAACAAAGCTAATTTAATCAAAAAAAATCAAACACATTCAAACAAAGCTTTTTCAATCAAATGAAATTCAAATGCATTCAAAATAGCGATTTGAATCAAGTGAAAGTCAAACAAAGCTTTTTGAATCAAATGATTGTCAAATCCGTTCAACGATGCTAATTGAATCATATGAAAGTCAAGCACATTCAAACAAATCTTTTTGAATCAACTGAAAGTCAAATGCAATTAAAAAAAAGTAATTAAATCAAGTGAAAGTCAAACACATTTAAACAAAGCTTTTTAAATCAAATGAAAGTTAAATCCATTCAAAAAAGCTAATTGAATCAAGTGAAAGTCTAGGTAATTCAAACAAAGCTTTTTGAATCAAATGACTGTCAAATGCGTTCAACGATGCTAATTGAATCAAATGAAGTCAAACACATTCAAACAAAGCTTTTTGAATCAAATGAAAGTCATATGCATTCAACAAAGCTAATTGAATCAAATGAAAGTCAATGGCATTCTAACAAACCTAATTAAATCAAACGAAAGTCAATGGCATTCTAACAAACCTAATTGAATCAAATGAAAGTCAACCACATTCAAACAAAGCTAATTGAATCAAATGAAAGTTAACCACATTCAAACAAAGCATATTAAATCAAGTGAAATCAAACACATTCAAACAAAGCTTTTTGAATCAAAAAGAAAGTCAAATGATTTCAAAAAAGCTAATTGAATCAAGTGAAAGTCAAACAAATTCAAACATAGCTTTTTGAATCAAATGATTGTCAAATGCATTCAACGATACTAATTGAATCATATGAAAGTCAAACACATTCAAACAAATCTTTTTGAATCAAATGAAAGTCAAATGCATTCAACAGATCAAATTGAATCAATTAAAAGTCAACCACATTCAAACAAAGCTAATTAAATCCAATGGAAGGCAAACACATTCAAACAAAGCTATTTGAATCAAATGAAAGTCAAACACATTCAAACAATGCTATCTGAATCAAATGAAAGTCAAATGCATTCAAAAAAGATAATTAAATCAAACGAAAGTCAAACACATTCAGACAAAGCTAATTGCATCAAATGAAAGTCAAAAACATTCAAACAAAGCTAATTAAATCATATGAAAGTCAAATGCTTTCAAAAAAGCTAATTGAATCAAGTAAAAGTCCAAAGAATTCAAACAAAGCTTTTTGAATCAAATGATTGTCAAATGCATTCAACGAGGCTAATTGAATCATATGACAGTCAAACAAAACTTTTTGAATCAAATGAAAGTCAAATGCATTCAACAAAGCAAATTGACTCAATTGAAAGTTAACCACATTCAAGCAAAGCTAATTGAATCAAATGAAAGTCAAACACATTTAAACAAAGCTATTTGAACCAAATGAAAGTCAAACACATTCAAGAAATGCTATTTGAATCAAATGAAAGTCAAACGCATTCAAAAAAGGTATTTAAATCAAGTGAAAGTCAAAATCATTCAAACAAAGCTATTTGAATCAAATTAAAGTCAAACACATTCAAACAAAGCTTTTTGAATTAAATGAAAGTCAAATGCATTAAACAAAGCTAATTGATTCAAATGAAAGTCAATCACATTCAAACAAAGCTAATTTAATCAAATAAAAATCAAACACATTCAAACAAAGCTTTTTCAATCAAATGAAATTCAATGCATTCAAAATAGCGATTTGAATCAAGTGAAAGTCAAACAAAGCTTTTTGAATCAAATGATTGTCAAATCCATTCAACGATGCTAATTGAATCATATGAAAGTCAAGCACATTCAAACAAATCTTTTTGAATCAACTGAAAGTCAAATGCAATTAAAAAAAAGTAATTAAATCAAGTGAAAGTCAAACACATTTAAACAAAGCTTTTTAAATCAAATGAAAGTTAAATCCATTCAAAAAAGCTAATTGAATCAAGTGAAAGTCTAGGTAATTCAAACAAAGCTTTTTGAATCAAATGACTGTCAAATGCGTTCAACGATGCTAATTGAATCAAATGAGAGTCAAACACATTCAAACAAAGCTTTTTGAATCAAATGAAAGTCATATGCATTCAACAAAGCTAATTGAATCAAATGAAAGTCAATGGCATTCTAACAAACCTAATTAATCAAACGAAAGTCAATGGCATTCTAACAAACCTAATTGAATCAAATGAAAGTCAACCACATTCAAACAAAGCTAATTGAATCAAATGAAAGTTAACCACATTCAAACAAAGCAATTTAAATCAAGTGAAATCAAACACATTCAAACAAAGCTTTTTGAATCAAAAGAAAGTCAAATGATTTTCAAAAAAGCTAATTGAATCAAGTGAAAGTCAAACAAATTCAAACATAGCTTTTTGAATCAAATGATTGTCAAATGCATTCAACGATACTAATTGAATCATATGAAAGTCAAACACATTCAAACAAATCTTTTTGAATCAAATGAAAGTCAAATGCATTCAACAGATCAAATTGAATCAATTAAAAGTCAACCACATTCAAACAAAGCTAATTAAATCCAATGGAAGGCAAACACATTCAAACAAAGCTATTTGAATCAAATGAAAGTCAAACACATTCAAACAATGCTATCTGAATCAAATGAAAGTCAAATGCATTCAAAAAAGATAATTAAATCAAACGAAAGTCAAACACATTCAGACAAAGCTAATTGCATCAAATGAAAGTCAAAAACATTCAAACAAAGCTAATTAAATCATATGAAAGTCAAATGCTTTCAAAAAAGCTAATTGAATCAAGTAAAAGTCCAAAGAATTCAAACAAAGCTTTTTGAATCAAATGATTGTCAAATGCATTCAACGAGGCTAATTGAATCATATGACAGTCAAACAAAACTTTTTGAATCAAATGAAAGTCAAATGCATTCAACAAAGCAAATTGACTCAATTGAAAGTTAACCACATTCAAGCAAAGCTAATTGAATCAAATGAAAGTCAAACACATTTAAACAAAGCTATTTGAACCAAATGAAAGTCAAACACATTCAAGAAATGCTATTTGAATCAATGAAAGTCAAACGCATTCAAAAAAGGTATTTAAATCAAGTGAAAGTCAAAATCATTCAAACAAAGCTATTTGAATCAAATTAAAGTCAAACACATTCAAACAAAGCTTTTTGAATTAAATGAAAGTCAAATGCATTAAACAAAGCTAATTGATTCAAATGAAAGTCAATCACATTCAAACAAAGCTAATTTAATCAAATAAAAATCAAACACATTCAAACAAAGCTTTTTCAATCAAATGAAATTCAAATGCATTCAAAATAGCGATTTGAATCAAGTGAAAGTCAAACAAAGCTTTTTGAATCAAATGATTGTCAAATCCGTTCAACGATGCTAATTGAATCATATGAAAGTCAAGCACATTCAAACAAATCTTTTTGAATCAACTGAAAGTCAAATGCAATTAAAAAAAATTAAATCAAGTGAAAGTCAAACACATTTAAACAAAGCTTTTTAAATCAAATGAAAGTTAAATCCATTCAAAAAAGCTAATTGAATCAAGTGAAAGTCTAGGTAATTCAAACAAAGCTTTTTGAATCAAATGACTGTCAAATGCGTTCAACGATGCTAATTGAATCAAATGAGAGTCAAACACATTCAAACAAAGCTTTTTGAATCAAATGAAAGTCATATGCATTCAACAAAGCTAATTGAATCAAATGAAAGTCAATGGCATTCTAACAAACCTAATTAAATCAAACGAAAGTCAATGGCATTCTAACAAACCTAATTGAATCAAATGAAAGTCAACCACATTCAAACAAAGCTAATTGAATCAAATGAAAGTTAACCACATTCAAACAAAGCATATTAAATCAAGTGAAAATCAAACACATTCAAACAAAGCTTTTTGAATCAAAAGAAGTCAAATGATTTCAAAAAAGCTAATTGAATCAAGTGAAAGTCAAACAAATTCAAACATAGCTTTTTGAATCAAATGATTGTCAAATGCATTCAACGATACTAATTGAATCATATGAAAGTCAAACACATTCAAACAAATCTTTTTGAATCAAATGAAAGTCAAATGCATTCAACAGATCAAATTGAATCAATTAAAAGTCAACCACATTCAAACAAAGCTAATTAAATCCAATGGAAGGCAAACACATTCAAACAAAGCTATTTGAATCAAATGAAAGTCAAACACATTCAAACAATGCTATCTGAATCAAATGAAAGTCAAATGCATTCAAAAAAGATAATTAAATCAAACGAAAGTCAAACACATTCAGACAAAGCTAATTGCATCAAATGAAAGTCAAAAACATTCAAACAAAGCTAATTAAATCATATGAAAGTCAAATGCTTTCAAAAAAGCTAATTGAATCAAGTAAAAGTCCAAAGAATTCAAACAAAGCTTTTTGAATCAAATGATTGTCAAATGCATTCAACGAGGCTAATTGAATCATATGACAGTCAAACAAAACTTTTTGAATCAAATGAAAGTCAAATGCATTCAACAAAGCAAATTGACTCAATTGAAAGTTAACCACATTCAAGCAAAGCTAATTGAATCAAATGAAAGTCAAACACATTTAAACAAAGCTATTTGAACCAAATGAAAGTCAAACACATTCAAGAAATGCTATTTGAATCAGATGAAAGTCAAACGCATTCAAAAAAGGTATTTAAATCAAGTGAAAGTCAAAATCATTCAAACAAAGCTATTTGAATCAAATTAAAGTCAAACACATTCAAACAAAGCTTTTTGAATTAAATGAAAGTCAAATGCATTAAAAAAGCTAATTGATTCAAATGAAAGTCAATCACATTCAAACAAAGCTAATTTAATCAAATAAAATCAAACACATTCAAACAAAGCTTTTTCAATCAAATGAAATTCAAATGCATTCAAAATAGCGATTTGAATCAAGTGAAAGTCAAACAAAGCTTTTTGAATCAAATGATTGTCAAATCCGTTCAACGATGCTAATTGAATCATATGAAAAGTCAAGCACATTCAAACAAATCTTTTTGAATCAACTGAAAGTCAAATGCAATTAAAAAAAAAAGTAATTAAATCAAGTGAAAGTCAATTACATTTAAACAAAGCTTTTTAAATCAAATGAAAGTTAAATGCATTCAAAAAAGCTAATTGAATCAAGTGAAAGTCTAGGTAATTCAAACAAAGCTTTTTGAATCAAATGACTGTCAAATGTCGTTTCAACGATGCCTAATTGAATCAAATGAAGTCAAACACATTCAAACAAAGCTTTTTGAATCAAATGAAAGTCATATGCATTCAACAAAGCTAATTGAATCAAATGAAAGTCAATGGCATTCTAACAAACCTAATTAAATCAAACGAAAGTCAATGGCATTCTAACAAACCTAATTGAATCAAATGAAAGTCAACCACATTCAAACAAAGCTAATTGAATCAAATGAAAGTTAACCACATTCAAACAAAGCATATTAAATCAAGTGAAAATCAAACACATTCAAACAAAGCTTTTTGAATCAAAAGAAAGTCAAATGATTTCAAAAAAGCTAATTGAATCAAGTGAAAGTCAAACAAATTCAACATAGCTTTTTGAATCAAATGATTGTCAAATGCATTCAACGATACTAATTGAATCATATGAAAAGTCAAAACACATTCAAACAAATCTTTTTGAATCAAATGAAAGTCAAATGCATTCAACAGATCAAATTGAATTCAATTAAAAGTCAACCACATTCAAACAAAGCTAATTAAATCCAATGGAAGGCAAACACATTCAAACAAAGCTATTTGAATCAAATGAAAGTCAAACACATTCAAACAATGCTATCTGAATCAAATGAAAGTCAAATGCATTCAAAAAGATAATTAAATCAAACGAAAGTCAAACACATTCAGACAAAGCTAATTGCATCAAATGAAAGTCAAAAACATTCAAACAAAGCTAATTAAATCATATGAAAGTCAAATGCTTTCAAAAAAGCTAATTGAATCAAGTAAAAGTCCAAAAGAATTCAAACAAAGCTTTTTGAATCAAATGATTGTCAAATGCATTCAACGAGGCTAATTGAATCAGATGACAGTCAAACAAAACTTTTTGAATCAAATGAAAGTCAAATGCATTCAACAAAGCAAATTGACTCAATTGAAAGTTAACCACATTCAAGCAAAGCTAATTGAATCAAATGAAAGTCAAACACATTTAAACAAAGCTATTTGAACCAAATGAAAGTCAAACACATTCAAGAAATGCTATTTGAATCAAATGAAAGTCAAACGCATTCAAAAAAGGTATTTAAATCAAGTGAAAGTCAAAAATCATTCAAACAAAGCTATTTGAATCAAATTAAAGTCAAACACATTCAAACAAAGCTTTTTTGAATTAAATGAAAGTCAAATGCATTAAACAAAAGCTAATTGATTCAAATGAAAGTCAATCACATTCAAACAAAGCTAATTTAATCAAATAAAAATCAAACACATTCAAAACAAAGCTTTTTCAATCAAATGAAATTCAAATGCATTCAAAATAGCGATTTGAATCAAGTGAAAGTCAAACAAAGCTTTTTGAATCAAATGATTGTCAAATCCATTCAACGATGCTAATTGAATCATATGAAAGTCAAGCACATTCAAACAAATCTTTTTGAAATCAACTGAAAGTCAAATGCAATTAAAAAAAAAGTAATTAAATCAAGTGAAAGTCAAATACATTTAAACAAAGCTTTTTAAATCAAATGAAAGTTAAATCCATTCAAAAAAGCTAATTGAATCAAGTGAAAGTCTAGGTAATTCAAACAAAGCTTTTTGAATCAAATGACTGTCAAATGCGTTCAACGATGCTAATTGAATCAAATGAGAGTCAAACACATTCAAACAAAGCTTTTTGAATCAAATGAAAGTCATATGCATTCAACAAAGCTAATTGAATCAAATGAAAGTCAATGGCATTCTAACAAACCTAATTAAATCAAACGAAAGTCAATGGCATTCTAACAAACCTAATTGAATCAAATGAAAGTCAACCACATTCAAACAAAGCTAATTGAATCAAATGAAAGTTAACCACATTCAAACAAAGCATATTAAATCAAGTGAAAATCAAACACATTCAAACAAAGCTTTTTGAATCAAAAGAAAGTCAAATGATTTCAAAAAAGCTAATTGAATCAAGTGAAAGTCAAACAAATTCAAACATAGCTTTTTGAATCAAATGATTGTCAAATGCATTCAACGATACTAATTGAATCATATGAAAGTCAAACACATTCAAACAAATCTTTTTGAATCAAATGAAAGTCAAATGCATTCAACAGATCAAATTGAATCAATTAAAAGTCAACCACATTCAAACAAAGCTAATTAAATCCAATGGAAGGCAAACACATTCAAACAAAGCTATTTGAATCAAATGAAAGTCAAACACATTCAAACAATGCTATCTGAATCAAATGAAAGTCAAATGCATTCAAAAAAGATAATTAAATCAAACGAAAGTCAAACACATTCAGACAAAGCTAATTGCATCAAATGAAAGTCAAAAACATTCAAACAAAGCTAATTAAATCATATGAAAGTCAAATGCTTTCAAAAAAGCTAATTGAATCAAGTAAAAGTCCAAAGAATTCAAACAAAGCTTTTTGAATCAAATGATTGTCAAATGCATTCAACGAGGCTAATTGAATCATATGACAGTCAAACAAAACTTTTTGAATCAAATGAAAGTCAAATGCATTCAACAAAGCAAATTGACTCAATTGAAAGTTAACCACATTCAAGCAAAGCTAATTGAATCAAATGAAAGTCAAACACATTTAAACAAAGCTATTTGAACCAAATGAAAGTCAAACACATTCAAGAAATGCTATTTGAATCAGATGAAAGTCAAACGCATTCAAAAAAGGTATTTAAATCAAGTGAAAGTCAAAATCATTCAAACAAAGCTATTTGAATCAAATTAAAGTCAAACACATTCAAACAAAGCTTTTTGAATTAAATGAAAGTCAAATGCATTAAACAAAGCTAATTGATTCAAATGAAAGTCAATCACATTCAAACAAAGCTAATTTAATCAAATAAAAATCAAACACATTCAAACAAAGCTTTTTCAATCAAATGAAATTCAAATGCATTCAAAATAGCGATTTGAATCAAGTGAAAGTCAAACAAAGCTTTTTGAATCAAATGATTGTCAAATCCATTCAACGATGCTAATTGAATCATATGAAAGTCAAGCACATTCAAACAAATCTTTTTGAATCAACTGAAAGTCAAATGCAATTAAAAAAAAGTAATTAAATCAAGTGAAAGTCAAACACATTTAAACAAAGCTTTTTAAATCAAATGAAAGTTAAATCCATTCAAAAAAGCTAATTGAATCAAGTGAAAGTCTAGGTAATTCAAACAAAGCTTTTTGAATCAAATGACTGTCAAATGCGTTCAACGATGCTAATTGAATCAAATGAAGTCAAACACATTCAAACAAAGCTTTTTGAATCAAATGAAAGTCATATGCATTCAACAAAGCTAATTGAATCAAATGAAAGTCAATGGCATTCTAACAAACCTAATTAAATCAAACGAAAGTCAATGGCATTCTAACAAACCTAATTGAATCAAATGAAAGTCAACCACATTCAAACAAAGCTAATTGAATCAAATGAAAGTTAACCACATTCAAACAAAGCATATTAAATCAAGTGAAAATCAAACACATTCAAACAAAGCTTTTTGAATCAAAAGAAAGTCAAATGATTTCAAAAAAGCTAATTGAATCAAGTGAAAGTCAAACAAATTCAAACATAGCTTTTTGAATCAAATGATTGTCAAATGCATTCAACGATACTAATTGAATCATATGAAAGTCAAACACATTCAAACAAATCTTTTTGAATCAAATGAAAGTCAAATGCATTCAACAGATCAAATTGAATCAATTAAAAGTCAACCACATTCAAACAAAGCTAATTAAATCCAATGGAAGGCAAACACATTCAAACAAAGCTATTTGAATCAAATGAAAGTCAAACACATTCAAACAATGCTATCTGAATCAAATGAAAGTCAAATGCATTCAAAAAAGATAATTAAATCAAACGAAAGTCAAACACATTCAGACAAAGCTAATTGCATCAAATGAAAGTCAAAAACATTCAAACAAAGCTAATTAAATCATATGAAAGTCAAATGCTTTCAAAAAAGCTAATTGAATCAAGTAAAAGTCCAAAGAATTCAAACAAAGCTTTTTGAATCAAATGATTGTCAAATGCATTCAAACGAGGCTAATTGAATCATATGACAGTCAAACAAAACTTTTTGAATCAAATGAAAGTCAAATGCATTCAACAAAGCAAATTGACTCAATTGAAAGTTAACCACATTCAAGCAAAGCTAATTGAATCAAATGAAAGTCAAACACATTTAAACAAAGCTATTTGAACCAAATGAAAGTCAAACACATTCAAGAAATGCTATTTGAATCAGATGAAAGTCAAACGCATTCAAAAAAGGTATTTAAATCAAGTGAAAGTCAAAATCATTCAAACAAAGCTATTTGAATCAAATTAAAGTCAAACACATTCAAACAAAGCTTTTTGAATTAAATGAAAGTCAAATGCATTAAACAAAGCTAATTGATTCAAATGAAAGTCAATCACATTCAAACAAAGCTAATTTAATCAAATAAAAATCAAACACATTCAAACAAAGCTTTTTCAATCAAATGAAATTCAAATGCATTCAAAATAGCGATTTGAATCAAGTGAAAGTCAAACAAAGCTTTTTGAATCAAATGATTGTCAAATCCGTTCAACGATGCTAATTGAATCATATGAAAGTCAAGCACATTCAAACAAATCTTTTTGAATCAACTGAAAGTCAAATGCAATTAAAAAAAAGTAATTAAATCAAGTGAAAGTCAAACACATTTAAACAAAGCTTTTTAAATCAAATGAAAGTTAAATCCATTCAAAAAAGCTAATTGAATCAAGTGAAAGTCTAGGTAATTCAAACAAAGCTTTTTGAATCAAATGACTGTCAAATGCGTTCAACGATGCTAATTGAATCAAATGAGAGTCAAACACATTCAAACAAAGCTTTTTGAATCAAATGAAAGTCATATGCATTCAACAAAGCTAATTGAATCAAATGAAAGTCAATGGCATTCTAACAAACCTAATTAAATCAAACGAAAGTCAATGGCATTCTAACAAACCTAATTGAATCAAATGAAAGTCAACCACATTCAAACAAAGCTAATTGAATCAAATGAAAGTTAACCACATTCAAACAAAGCATATTAAATCAAGTGAAAATCAAACACATTCAAACAAAGCTTTTTGAATCAAAAGAAAGTCAAATGATTTCAAAAAAGCTAATTGAATCAAGTGAAAGTCAAACAAATTCAAACATAGCTTTTTGAATCAAATGATTGTCAAATGCATTCAACGATACTAATTGAATCATATGAAAGTCAAACACATTCAAACAAATCTTTTTGAATCAAATGAAAGTCAAATGCATTCAACAGATCAAATTGAATCAATTAAAAGTCAACCACATTCAAACAAAGCTAATTAAATCCAATGGAAGGCAAACACATTCAAACAAAGCTATTTGAATCAAATGAAAGTCAAACACATTCAAACAATGCTATCTGAATCAAATGAAAGTCAAATGCATTCAAAAAAGATAATTAAATCAAACGAAAGTCAAACACATTCAGACAAAGCTAATTGCATCAAATGAAAGTCAAAAACATTCAAACAAAGCTAATTAAATCATATGAAAGTCAAATGCTTTCAAAAAAGCTAATTGAATCAAGTAAAAGTCCAAAGAATTCAAACAAAGCTTTTTGAATCAAATGATTGTCAAATGCATTCAACGAGGCTAATTGAATCATATGACAGTCAAACAAAACTTTTTGAATCAAATGAAAGTCAAATGCATTCAACAAAGCAAATTGACTCAATTGAAAGTTAACCACATTCAAGCAAAGCTAATTGAATCAAATGAAAGTCAAACACATTTAAACAAAGCTATTTGAACCAAATGAAAGTCAAACACATTCAAGAAATGCTATTTGAATCAAATGAAAGTCAAACGCATTCAAAAAAGGTATTTAAATCAAGTGAAAGTCAAAATCATTCAAACAAAGCTATTTGAATCAAATTAAAGTCAAACACATTCAAACAAAGCTTTTTGAATTAAATGAAAGTCAAATGCATTAAACAAAGCTAATTGATTCAAATGAAAGTCAATCACATTCAAACAAAGCTAATTTAATCAAATAAAATCAAACACATTCAAACAAAGCTTTTTCAATCAAATGAAATTCAAATGCATTCAAAATAGCGATTTGAATCAAGTGAAAGTCAAACAAAGCTTTTTGAATCAAATGATTGTCAAATCCATTCAACGATGCTAATTGAATCATATGAAAGTCAAGCACATTCAAACAAATCTTTTTGAATCAACTGAAAGTCAAATGCAATTAAAAAAAAGTAATTAAATCAAGTGAAAGTCAAACACATTTAAACAAAGCTTTTTAAATCAAATGAAAGTTAAATCCATTCAAAAAAGCTAATTGAATCAAGTGAAAGTCTAGGTAATTCAAACAAAGCTTTTTGAATCAAATGACTGTCAAATGCGTTCAACGATGCTAATTGAATCAAATGAGAGTCAAACACATTCAAACAAAGCTTTTTGAATCAAATGAAAGTCATATGCATTCAACAAAGCTAATTGAATCAAATGAAAGTCAATGGCATTCTAACAAACCTAATTAATCAAACGAAAGTCAATGGCATCTAACAAACCTAATTGAATCAAATGAAAGTCAACCACATTCAAACAAAGCTAATTGAATCAAATGAAAGTTAACCACATTCAAACAAAGCATATTAAATCAAGTGAAAATCAAACACATTCAAACAAAGCTTTTTGAATCAAAGAAAGTCAAATGATTTCAAAAAAGCTAATTGAATCAAGTGAAAGTCAAACAAATTCAAACATAGCTTTTTGAATCAAATGATTGTCAAATGCATTCAACGATACTAATTGAATCATATGAAAGTCAAACACATTCAAACAAATCTTTTTGAATCAAATGAAAGTCAAATGCATTCAACAGATCAAATTGAATCAATTAAAAGTCAACCACATTCAAAAAAGCTAATTAAATCCAATGGAAGGCAAACACATTCAAACAAAGCTATTTGAATCAAATGAAAGTCAAACACATTCAAACAATGCTATCTGAATCAAATGAAAGTCAAATGCATTCAAAAAAGATAATTAAATCAAACGAAAGTCAAACACATTCAGACAAAGCTAATTGCATCAAATGAAAGTCAAAAACATTCAAACAAAGCTAATTAAATATGAAAGTCAAATGCTTTCAAAAAAAAGCTAATTGAATCAAGTAAAAGTCCAAAGAATTCAAACAAAGCTTTTTGAATCAAATGATTGTCAAATGCATTCAACGAGGCTAATTGAATCATATGACAGTCAAACAAAACTTTTTGAATCAAATGAAAGTCAAATGCATTCAACAAAGCAAATTGACTCAATTGAAAGTTAACCACATTCAAGCAAAGCTAATTGAATCAAATGAAAGTCAAACACATTTAAACAAAGCTATTTGAACCAAATGAAAGTCAAACACATTCAAGAAATGCTATTTGAATCAATGAAAGTCAAACGCATTCAAAAAAGGTATTTAAATCAAGTGAAAGTCAAAATCATTCAAACAAAGCTATTTGAATCAAATTAAAGTCAAACACATTCAAACAAAGCTTTTTGAATTAAATGAAAGTCAAATGCATTAAACAAAGCTAATTGATTCAAATGAAAGTCAATCACATTCAAACAAAGCTAATTTAATCAAATAAAAATCAAACACATTCAAACAAGCTTTTTCAATCAAATGAAATTCAAATGCATTCAAAATAGCGATTTGAATCAAGTGAAAGTCAAACAAAGCTTTTTGAATCAAATGATTGTCAAATCCGTTCAACGATGCTAATTGAATCATATGAAAGTCAAGCACATTCAAACAAATCTTTTTGAATCAACTGAAAGTCAAATGCAATTAAAAAAAAGTAATTAAATCAAGTGAAAGTCAAACACATTTAAACAAAGCTTTTTTAAATCAAATGAAAGTTAAATCATTCAAAAAAGCTAATTGAATCAAGTGAAAGTCTAGGTAATTCAAACAAAGCTTTTTGAATCAAATGACTGTCAAATGCGTTCAACGATGCTAATTGAATCAAATGAGAGTCAAACACATTCAAACAAAGCTTTTTGAATCAAATGAAAGTCATATGCATTCAACAAAGCTAATTGAATCAAATGAAAGTCAATGGCATTCTAACAAACCTAATTAAATCAAACGAAAGTCAATGGCATTCTAACAAACCTAATTGAATCAAATGAAAGTCAACCACATTCAAACAAAGCTAATTGAATCAAATGAAAGTTAACCACATTCAAACAAAGCATATTAAATCAAGTGAAAATCAAACACATTCAAACAAAGCTTTTTGAATCAAAAGAAAGTCAAATGATTTCAAAAAAGCTAATTGAATCAAGTGAAAGTCAAACAAATTCAAACATAGCTTTTTGAATCAAATGATTGTCAAATGCATTCAACGATACTAATTGAATCATATGAAAGTCAAACACATTCAAACAAATCTTTTTGAATCAAATGAAAGTCAAATGCATTCAACAGATCAAATTGAATCAATTAAAAGTCAACCACATTCAAACAAAGCTAATTAAATCCAATGGAAGGCAAACACATTCAAACAAAGCTATTTGAATCAAATGAAAGTCAAACACATTCAAACAATGCTATCTGAATCAAATGAAAGTCAAATGCATTCAAAAAAGATAATTAAATCAAACGAAAGTCAAACACATTCAGACAAAGCTAATTGCATCAAATGAAAGTCAAAAACATTCAAACAAAGCTAATTAAATCATATGAAAGTCAAATGCTTTCAAAAAAAGCTAATTGAATCAAGTAAAAGTCCAAAGAATTCAAACAAAGCTTTTTGAATCAAATGATTGTCAAATGCATTCAACGAGGCTAATTGAATCATATGACAGTCAAACAAAACTTTTTGAATCAAATGAAAGTCAAATGCATTCAACAAAGCAAATTGACTCAATTGAAAGTTAACCACATTCAAGCAAAGCTAATTGAATCAAATGAAAGTCAAACACATTTAAACAAAGCTATTTGAACCAAATGAAAGTCAAACACATTCAAGAAATGCTATTTGAATCAATGAAAGTCAAACGCATTCAAAAAAGGTATTTAAATCAAGTGAAAGTCAAAATCATTCAAACAAAGCTATTTGAATCAAATTAAAGTCAAACACATTCAAACAAAGCTTTTTGAATTAAATGAAAGTCAAATGCATTAAACAAAGCTAATTGATTCAAATGAAAGTCAATCACATTCAAACAAAGCTAATTTAATCAAATAAAAATCAAACACATTCAAACAAAGCTTTTTCAATCAAATGAAATTCAAATGCATTCAAAATAGCGATTTGAATCAAGTGAAAGTCAAACAAAGCTTTTTGAATCAAATGATTGTCAAATCCGTTCAACGATGCTAATTGAATCATATGAAAGTCAAGCACATTCAAACAAATCTTTTTGAATCAACTGAAAGTCAAATGCAATTAAAAAAAAAGTAATTAAATCAAGTGAAAGTCAAACACATTTAAACAAAGCTTTTTAAATCAAATGAAAGTTAAATCCATTCAAAAAAAGCTAATTGAATCAAGTGAAAGTCTAGGTAATTCAAACAAAGCTTTTTGAATCAAATGACTGTCAAATGCGTTCAACGATGCTAATTGAATCAAATGAAAGTCAAACACATTCAAACAAAGCTTTTTGAATCAAATGAAAGTCATATGCATTCAACAAAGCTAATTGAATCAAATGAAAGTCAATGGCATTCTAACAAACCTAATTAAATCAAACGAAAGTCAATGGCATTCTAACCTAATTGAATCAAATGAAAGTCAACCACATTCAAACAAAGCTAATTGAATCAAATGAAAGTTAACCACATTCAAACAAAGCATATTAAATCAAGTGAAAATCAAACACATTCAAACAAAGCTTTTTGAATCAAAAGAAAGTCAAATGATTCAAAAAAGCTAATTGAATCAAGTGAAAGTCAAACAAATTCAAACATAGCTTTTTGAATCAAATGATTGTCAAATGCATTCAACGATACTAATTGAATCATATGAAAGTCAAACACATTCAAACAAATCTTTTTGAATCAAATGAAAGTCAAATGCATTCAACAGATCAAATTGAATCAATTAAAAGTCAACCACATTCAAACAAAGCTAATTAAATCCAATGGAAGGCAAACACATTCAAACAAAGCTATTTGAATCAAATGAAAGTCAAACACATTCAAACAATGCTATCTGAATCAAATGAAAGTCAAATGCATTCAAAAAAGATAATTAAATCAAACGAAAGTCAAACACATTCAGACAAAGCTAATTGCATCAAATGAAAGTCAAAAACATTCAAACAAAGCTAATTAAATCATATGAAAGTCAAATGCTTTCAAAAAGCTAATTGAATCAAAAAAGTCCAAAGAATTCAAACAAAGCTTTTTGAATCAAATGATTGTCAAATGCATTCAACGAGGCTAATTGAATCATATGACAGTCAAACAAAACTTTTTGAATCAAATGAAAGTCAAATGCATTCAACAAAGCAAATTGACTCAATTGAAAGTTAACCACATTCAAGCAAAGCTAATTGAATCAAATGAAAGTCAAACACATTTAAACAAAGCTATTTGAACCAAATGAAAGTCAAACACATTCAAGAAATGCTATTTGAATCAATGAAAGTCAAACGCATTCAAAAAAGGTATTTAAATCAAGTGAAAGTCAAAATCATTCAAACAAAGCTATTTGAATCAAATTAAAGTCAAACACATTCAAACAAAGCTTTTTGAATTAAATGAAAGTCAAATGCATTAACAAAGCTAATTGATCAAATGAAAGTCAATCACATTCAAACAAAGCTAATTTAATCAAATAAAAATCAAACACATTCAAACAAAGCTTTTTCAATCAAATGAAATTCAAATGCATTCAAAATAGCGATTTGAATCAAGTGAAAGTCAAACAAAGCTTTTTGAATCAAATGATTGTCAAATTTCAACGATGCTAATTGAATCATATGAAAGTCAAGCACATTCAAACAAATCTTTTTGAATCAACTGAAAGTCAAATGCAATTAAAAAAAAGTAATTAAATCAAGTGAAAGTCAAACACATTTAAACAAAGCTTTTTAAATCAAATGAAAGTTAAATCCATTCAAAAAAGCTAATTGAATCAAGTGAAAGTCTAGGTAATTCAAACAAAGCTTTTTGAATCAAATGACTGTCAAATGCGTTCAACGATGCTAATTGAATCAAATGAGAGTCAAACACATTCAAACAAAGCTTTTTGAATCAAATGAAAGTCAATGCATTCAACCTCAATTGAAAGTTAACCACATTCAAGCAAAGCTAATTGAATCAAATGAAAGTCAAACACATTTAAACAAAGCTATTTGAACCAAATGAAAGTCAAACACATTCAAGAAATGCTATTTGAATCAATGAAAGTCAAACGCATTCAAAAAAGGTATTTAAATCAAGTGAAAGTCAAAATCATTCAAACAAAGCTATTTGAATCAAATTAAAGTCAAACACATTCAAACAAAGCTTTTTGAATTAAATGAAAGTCAAATGCATTAAACAAAGCTAATTGATTCAAATGAAAGTCAATCACATTCAAACAAAGCTAATTTAATCAAAAAAATCAAACACATTCAAACAAAGCTTTTTCAATCAAATGAAATTCAAATGCATTCAAAATAGCGATTTGAATCAAGTGAAAGTCAAACAAAGCTTTTTGAATCAAATGATTGTCAAATCCATTCAACGATGCTAATTGAATCATATGAAAGTCAAGCACATTCAAACAAATCTTTTTGAATCAACTGAAAGTCAAATGCAATTAAAAAAAAGTAATTAAATCAAGTGAAAGTCAAACACATTTAAACAAAGCTTTTTAAATCAAATGAAAGTTAAATCCATTCAAAAAAGCTAATTGAATCAAGTGAAAGTCTAGGTAATTCAAACAAAGCTTTTTGAATCAAATGACTGTCAAATGCGTTCAACGATGCTAATTGAATCAAATGAAAGTCAAACACATTCAAACAAAGCTTTTTGAATCAAATGAAAGTCATATGCATTCAACAAAGCTAATTGAATCAAATGAAAGTCAATGGCATTCTAACAAACCTAATTAAATCAAACGAAAGTCAATGGCATTCTAACAAACCTAATTGAATCAAATGAAAGTCAACCACATTCAAACAAAGCTAATTGAATCAAATGAAAGTTAACCACATTCAAACAAAGCATATTAAATCAAGTGAAAATCAAACACATTCAAACAAAGCTTTTTGAATCAAAAGAAAGTCAAATGTTTCAAAAAAGCTAATTGAATCAAGTGAAAGTCAAACAAATTCAAACATAGCTTTTTGAATCAAATGATTGTCAAATGCATTCAACGATACTAATTGAATCATATGAAAGTCAAACACATTCAAACAAATCTTTTTGAATCAAATGAAAGTCAAATGCATTCAACAGATCAAATTGAATCAATTAAAAGTCAACCACATTCAAACAAAGCTAATTAAATCCAATGGAAGGCAAACACATTCAAACAAAGCTATTTGAATCAAATGAAAGTCAAACACATTCAAACAATGCTATCTGAATCAAATGAAAGTCAAATGCATTCAAAAAAGATAATTAAATCAAACGAAAGTCAAACACATTCAGACAAAGCTAATTGCATCAAATGAAAGTCAAAATTCAAACAAAGCTAATTAAATCATATGAAAGTCAAATGCTTTGAAAAAAGCTAATTGAATCAAGTAAAAGTCCAAAGAATTCAAACAAAGCTTTTTGAATCAAATGATTGTCAAATGCATTCAACGAGGCTAATTGAATCATATGACAGTCAAACAAAACTTTTTGAATCAAATGAAAGTCAAATGCATTCAACAAAGCAAATTGACTCAATTGAAAGTTAACCACATTCAAGCAAAGCTAATTGAATCAAATGAAAGTCAAACACATTTAAACAAAGCTATTTGAACCAAATGAAAGTCAAACACATTCAAGAAATGCTATTTGAATCAATGAAAGTCAAACGCATTCAAAAAAGGTATTTAAATCAAGTGAAAGTCAAAATCATTCAAACAAAGCTATTTGAATCAAATTAAAGTCAAACACATTCAAACAAAGCTTTTTGAATTAAATGAAAGTCAAATGCATTAAACAAAGCTAATTGATTCAAATGAAAGTCAATCACATTCAAACAAAGCTAATTTAATCAAATAAAATCAAACACATTCAAACAAAGCTTTTTCAATCAAATGAAATTCAAATGCATTCAAAATAGCGATTTGAATCAAGTGAAAGTCAAACAAAGCTTTTTGAATCAAATGATTGTCAAATCCATTCAACGATGCTAATTGAATCATATGAAAGTCAAGCACATTCAAACAAATCTTTTTGAATCAACTGAAAGTCAAATGCAATTAAAAAAAAGTAATTAAATCAAGTGAAAGTCAAACAATTTAAACAAAGCTTTTTAAATCAAATGAAAGTTAAATCCATTCAAAAAAGCTAATTGAATCAAGTGAAAGTCTAGGTAATTCAAACAAAGCTTTTTGAATCAAATGACTGTCAAATGCGTTCAACGATGCTAATTGAATCAAATGAGAGTCAAACACATTCAAACAAGCTTTTTGAATCAAATGAAAGTCATATGCATTCAAAAAGCTAATTGAATCAAATGAAAGTCAATGGCATTCTAACAAACCTAATTAAATCAAACGAAGTCAATGGCATTCTAACAAACCTAATTGAATCAAATGAAAGTCAACCACATTCAAACAAAGCTAATTGAATCAAATGAAAGTTAACCACATTCAAACAAAGCATATTAAAATCAAGTGAAAATCAAACACATTCAAACAAAGCTTTTTGAATCAAAAGAAAGTCAAATGATTTCAAAAAAGCTAATTGAATCAAGTGAAAGTCAAACAAATTCAAACATAGCTTTTTGAATCAAATGATTGTCAAATGCATTCAACGATACTAATTGAATCATATGAAAGTCAAACACATTCAAACAAATCTTTTTGAATCAAATGAAAGTCAAATGCATTCAACAGATCAAATTGAATCAATTAAAAGTCAACCACATTCAAACAAAGCTAATTAAATCCAATGGAAGGCAAACACATTCAAACAAAGCTATTTGAATCAAATGAAAGTCAAACACATTCAAACAATGCTATCTGAATCAAATGAAAGTCAAATGCATTCAAAAAAGATAATTAAATCAAACGAAAGTCAAACACATTCAGACAAAGCTAATTGCATCAAATGAAAGTCAAAAACATTCAAACAAAGCTAATTAAATCATATGAAAGTCAAATGCTTTCAAAAAAGCTAATTGAATCAAGTAAAAGTCCAAAGAATTCAAACAAAGCTTTTTGAATCAAATGATTGTCAAATGCATTCAACGAGGCTAATTGAATCATATGACAGTCAAACAAAACTTTTTGAATCAAATGAAAGTCAAATGCATTCAACAAAGCAAATTGACTCAATTGAAAGTTAACCACATTCAAGCAAAGCTAATTGAATCAAATGAAAGTCAAACACATTTAAACAAAGCTATTTGAACCAAATGAAAGTCAAACACATTCAAGAAATGCTATTTGAATCAGATGAAAGTCAAACGCATTCAAAAAAGGTATTTAAATCAAGTGAAAGTCAAAATCATTCAAACAAAGCTATTTGAATCAAATTAAAGTCAAACACATTCAAACAAAGCTTTTTGAATTAAATGAAAGTCAAATGCATTAAACAAAGCTAATTGATTCAAATGAAAGTCAATCACATTCAAACAAAGCTAATTTAATCAAATAAAAATCAAACACATTCAAACAAAGCTTTTTCAATCAAATGAAATTCAAATGCATTCAAAATAGCGATTTGAATCAAGTGAAAGTCAAACAAAGCTTTTTGAATCAAATGATTGTCAAATCCATTCAACGATGCTAATTGAATCATATGAAAGCAAACATTCAAACAAATCTTTTTGAATCAACTGAAAGTCAAATGCAATTAAAAAAAAGTAATTAAATCAAGTGAAAGTCAAACACATTTAAACAAAGCTTTTTAAATCAAATGAAAGTTAAATCCATTCAAAAAAGCTAATTGAATCAAGTGAAAGTCTAGGTAATTCAAACAAAGCTTTTTGAATCAAATGACTGTCAAATGCGTTCAACGATGCTAATTGAATCAAATGAGAGTCAAACACATTCAAACAAAGCTTTTTGAATCAAATGAAAGTCATATGCATTCAACAAAGCTAATTGAATCAAATGAAAGTCAATGGCATTCTAACAAACCTAATTAAATCAAACGAAAGTCAATGGCATTCTAACAAACCTAATTGAATCAAATGAAAGTCAACCACATTCAAACAAAGCTAATTGAATCAAATGAAAGTTAACCACATTCAAACAAAGCTAATTTAAATCAAGTGAAATTCAAACACATTCAAACAAAGCTTTTTGAATCAAAGAAAGTCAAATGATTTCAAAAAAGCTAATTGAATCAAGTGAAAGTCAAACAAATTCAAACATAGCTTTTTGAATCAAATGATTGTCAAATGCATTCAACGATACTAATTGAATCATATGAAAGTCAAACACATTCAAACAAATCTTTTTGAATCAAATGAAAGTCAAATGCATTCAACAGATCAAATTGAATCAATTAAAAGTCAACCACATTCAAACAAAGCTAATTAAATCCAATGGAAGGCAAACACATTCAAACAAAGCTATTTGAATCAAATGAAAGTCAAACACATTCAAACAATGCTATCTGAATCAAATGAAAGTCAAATGCATTCAAAAAAGATAATTAAATCAAACGAAAGTCAAACACATTCAGACAAAGCTAATTGCATCAAATGAAAGTCAAAAACATTCAAACAAAGCTAATTAAATCATATGAAAGTCAAATGCTTTGAAAAAAGCTAATTGAATCAAGTAAAAGTCCAAAGAATTCAAACAAAGCTTTTTGAATCAAATGATTGTCAAATGCATTCAACGAGGCTAATTGAATCATATGACAGTCAAACAAAACTTTTTGAATCAAATGAAAGTCAAATGCATTCAACAAAGCAAATTGACTCAATTGAAAGTTAACCACATTCAAGCAAAGCTAATTGAATCAAATGAAAGTCAAACACATTTAAACAAAGCTATTTGAACCAAATGAAAGTCAAACACATTCAAGAAATGCTATTTGAATCAAATGAAAGTCAAACGCATTCAAAAAAGGTATTTAAATCAAGTGAAAGTCAAAATCATTCAAACAAAGCTATTTGAATCAAATTAAAGTCAAACACATTCAAACAAAGCTTTTTGAATTAAATGAAAGTCAAATGCATTAAACAAAGCTAATTGATTCAAATGAAAGTCAATCACATTCAAACAAAAGCTAATTTAATCAAATAAAATCAAACACATTCAAACAAAGCTTTTTCAATCAAATGAAATTCAAATGCATTCAAAATAGCGATTTGAATCAAGTGAAAGTCAAACAAAGCTTTTTGAATCAAATGATTGTCAAATCCATTCAACGATGCTAATTGAATCATATGAAAGTCAAGCACATTCAAACAAATCTTTTTGAATCAACTGAAAGTCAAATGCAATTAAAAAAAAGTAATTAAATCAAGTGAAAGTCAAACACATTTAAACAAAGCTTTTTAAATCAAATGAAAGTTAAATCCATTCAAAAAAGCTAATTGAATCAAGTGAAAGTCTAGGTAATTCAAACAAAGCTTTTTGAATCAAATGACTGTCAAATGCGTTTCAACGATGCTAATTGAATCAAATGAGAGTCAAACACATTCAAACAAAGCTTTTTGAATCAAATGAAAGTCATATGCATTCAACAAAGCTAATTGAATCAAATGAAAGTCAATGGCATTCTAACAAACCTAATTAAATCAAACGAAAGTCAATGGCATTCTAACAAACCTAATTGAATCAAATGAAAGTCAACCACATTCAAACAAAGCTAATTGAATCAAATGAAAGTTAACCACATTCAAACAAAGCATATTAAATCAAGTGAAAATCAAACACATTCAAACAAAGCTTTTTGAATCAAAAGAAAGTCAAATGATTCAAAAAAGCTAATTGAATCAAGTGAAAGTCAAACAAATTCAAACATAGCTTTTTGAATCAAATGATTGTCAAATGCATTCAACGATACTAATTGAATCATATGAAAGTCAAACACATTCAAACAAATCTTTTTGAATCAAATGAAAGTCAAATGCATTCAACAGATCAAATTGAATCAATTAAAAGTCAACCACATTCAAACAAAGCTAATTAAATCCAATGGAAGGCAAACACATTCAAACAAAGCTATTTGAATCAAATGAAAGTCAAACACATTCAAACAATGCTATCTGAATCAAATGAAAGTCAAATGCATTCAAAAAAGATAATTAAATCAAACGAAAGTCAAACACATTCAGACAAAGCTAATTGCATCAAATGAAAGTCAAAAACATTCAAACAAAGCTAATTAAATCATATGAAAGTCAAATGCTTTCAAAAAAGCTAATTGAATCAAGTAAAAGTCCAAAGAATTCAAACAAAGCTTTTTGAATCAAATGATTGTCAAATGCATTCAACGAGGCTAATTGAATCATATGACAGTCAAACAAAACTTTTTGAATCAAATGAAAGTCAAATGCATTCAACAAAGCAAATTGACTCAATTGAAAGTTAACCACATTCAAGCAAAGCTAATTGAATCAAATGAAAGTCAAACACATTTAAACAAAGCTATTTGAACCAAATGAAAGTCAAACACATTCAAGAAATGCTATTTGAATCAGATGAAAGTCAAACGCATTCAAAAAAGGTATTTAAATCAAGTGAAAGTCAAAATCATTCAAACAAAGCTATTTGAATCAAATTAAAGTCAAACACATTCAAACAAAGCTTTTTGAATTAAATGAAAGTCAAATGCATTAAACAAAGCTAATTGATTCAAATGAAAGTCAATCACATTCAAACAAAGCTAATTTAATCAAATAAAAATCAAACACATTCAAACAAAGCTTTTTCAATCAAATGAAATTCAAATGCATTCAAAATAGCGATTTGAATCAAGTGAAAGTCAAACAAAGCTTTTTGAATCAAATGATTGTCAAATCCATTCAACGATGCTAATTGAATCATATGAAAGTCAAGCACATTCAAACAAATCTTTTTGAATCAACTGAAAGTCAAATGCAATTAAAAAAAAGTAATTAAATCAAGTGAAAGTCAAACACATTTAAACAAA